>NC_068359.1:92774402-93074402 GCF_020536995.1 Dreissena polymorpha | reverse complement strand
TCTATGATTAGCGTGTACCGACTGCACATGCACAGGCTGTGACGACACTGGAGTCACTTAGCGTGTACGGACTGCACATGCACAGGCTGTGACAACACTGGAGTCACTTAGCGTGTACGGACTGCACATGCACAGGCTGTGACAACACTGGAGTCACTTAGCGTGTACGGACTGCACATGCACAGGCTGTGTCGACACTGGAGTCACTTAGCGTGTACGGACTGCACATGCACAGGCTGTGACAACACTGGAGTCACTTAGCGTGTACGGACTGCACATGCACAGGCTGTGACGACACTGAAGTCACTTAGCGTGTACGGACTGCACATGCACAGGCTGTGACGACACTGGAGTCACTTAGCGTGTACGGACTGCACATGCACAGGCTGTGACGACACTGGAGTCACTTAGCGTGTACGGACTGCACATGCACAGGCTGTGACGACACTGAAGTCACTTAGCGTGTACGGACTGCACATGCACAGGCTGTGACGACACTGGAGTCACTTAGCGTGTACGGACTGCACATGCACAGGCTGTGACGACACTGGAGTCACTTAGCGTGTACGGACTGCACATGCACAGGCTGTGACGACACTGGAGTCACTTAGCGTGTACGGACTGCACATGCACAGGCTGTGACGACACTGGAGTCACTTAGCGTGTACGGACTGCACATGCACAGGCTGTGACGACACTGGAGTCACTTAGCGTGTACGGACTGCACATGCACAGGCTGTGACGACACTAGAGTCACTTAGCGTGTACGGACTGCACATGCACAGGCTGTGACGACACTGGAGTCACTTAGCGTGTACGGACTGCACATGCACAGGCTGTGACGACACTGGAGTCACTTAGCGTGTACGGACTGCACATGCACAGGCTGTGACGACACTGGAGTCACTTAGCGTGTACGGACTGCACATGCACAGGCTGTGACAACACTGAAGTCACATTAAGCCCTGTTTTACCAGAGTGTGGTTCAGGTAAATGAAATACGTGATTGTTTACATGTTAAAGATGATGAAAGTTGTAATGTACTTTCAAAGTTTTCAGATGGAAATCAACATGTATGAAATATTTTGCATGGCAGATGTTGCTACTTGTTCATCATCACGCCATTTTCTAGTAAGTTTTTAAAAAGGCACGTGCCAACAAATTAAAACCCACTCAAGGATGTCACAGAAAAACAAACATCACCCATGAATCATTGTGTGAAGACTTGACCTTGATGTGGTGATATAGCCTTCATAACACTGCTTAAATAATCTAAACATTTAATCAATGGTCCATTAAATTCCTTTAAATCAAATCAGTCTCAAGAGAGAGCAGGCTTGAATAGGAGGTTCTAATATTTGACCTTCAAATGTGACTTTGACCTTGCTACAAATGGAACAGTGCATTCAAAGAACATCTTTCTTGCTTAGGGTAGAGGACTTATAACAAAACTAACAAAAGCTGCAGCACATAAAATGTTTTCTTAAACAGAGACATTATTGCTGGTGTGATGTAATGCTTAGTAATTCTGTGGTGTTCTGACAACCGCCTCTTCAGTCTGACATAATCACTTTGGACATAAAAGAAAAGTCTAAGATGTCTGGAAGCTTCTTAATTTCTGGTTGAGACAGGGACAAACCAGAGGGCTTATGACAACACAAAGTGCATCCAAAGTGCAATAACAAGCACTGCAATGTCTTGAAATAAGTTAAGATATGAACATGGAGTTTGATCTTTGATTACATGCATAACATTTATTTGACCTTTTCATAAAATGTAAAGTTAACCACCTGTATATATTTAAAGTTGAATGAAAACATATAACAAACAAGAGCTGTCACCCCCCCCCCCCCCCCCCCCCCCCCGAAAAATGCTTATTCGAGTTTAAGGTCAAGGTCAAAGAAGTCAACATCTGAAGCGACATAGAAGTTATGAGCATTTTTTGAAACCTAAATGCAAAGTGTGATGGGCAGACAGAAGGACGGAAATGCGATCACTATATGCCCACCTTAGGGCGCATAAAACTGAAATATTTTTCATTCTGAACAAAAATGTACAATTTATAAAAAAGTTATTTGAGCTATTCAACATCTTATTATAAGGCTTCAATCTGTCTTTACAGAAAACAGCATGTACATTTGTTGTTGAACTGAAAATACACTTTCAAGAGCAAATAATTAAAAAAGCACTCTTACCTCCAGGAAGGTCATCATATCATAGGTATAGACAGTCACAATAGGAATTCAATTATGTATGAGATAAGAAACAGATGCTGGATCTCAGCCATTAGATATTAACATCATAGTTGTTATGAACATAGTTCACTGTATGTTTGATCAGAAACCCAATTTCAAGACAGGTAAATTACTCACCTGTCACAGGCAATGACCTAATATTGTATAAGGTAATATACTCTGATATAATAGCTGGGAAGTACAGAAAAATACACCAGAATCCATAGTAACCATTCAATACACACACCACTATTCAATGCGACCAGAATTAAATTTCCATGAATTAAAGCTTATATGGCCTTCATTATTCACACATAGAATATGCAGCAAATAAAGTAAAGAATGTAACACAGTGTATTAGAATTGCTAGTTTGATCCAAGCAGTTACATAAAGCTGTTAAAACATCATGCAACACTGGCGCGACAAAGATTAATTTACAAAACCAGTCCCGATGAATGCCACATCATGATGGCAAATGAGCTGCACAGCCATTGCAGCAAACTTGTTTGCGCCTGACATTTTTTTCTGTCTCTTATCATTTCCCGGCTGCCCGAGAAGTAATATTTTATCGATGCATTTTGCACTTCCTTACCGGCTATACTGCGCACAACCCCATACTTGCAGCATTCCAAGACAAATATTTCAGTAATTCTGAGTTTTTGTTCACATTAAGGATTCCAGCCAGTTCCATCTAGAAGACGCATATAAATTATACTGTGAATTATTCTCAAGTGAACACTTTTCTGAGCATTTTTGGACTGCTGGTGGAGGCCATGTGCTAACTTTCAATATATTTTCAGAATGCTCAGAATTTCATTATGAATAAAGTTTTTGCATTGCATGAATAATTTAAATACCACAACTATGCATTGAAACCTATAAAACATTATAAACTAAAACTACACACAAATCCTTTCTTTACAGAATCGTATGTAGATGTTGCTAACTGCATCACATTCAAAAGACAATAGACAAAGATACCGGCAGATCACCTGAAAAACCGACCTCATAGACAAGAAGACCAGTTTATTAGGTTTTTCCTGCAGTTCCAGACAGGAATGAAGAGGGCAATGCCACTGAGCCACATGGTCTTATGTGTGCATACATTGCAGAACCATGGCTGCGTACATACTGAAGAGTGCAACATATAGCTAGGAGTTACAACTGTTTGCTCTGAACAAGTACTTTCATATTTCCAGGCTTCAATTCTGCTGCATTTGTTCCATGTTTATTAGATATTTGATGTTTCTTAATTAACCAGTTGCCATGTTTATTTACTTAGAAATATTGGCACACTGTACCCCGTTCAAGAAAGATGGTTTCTATGTGTTTCAATGAATATCATGTCTCCAAGTTGAAATCTTTCTAAATGATACACATATATGTTTAAATGTGACCTTAACCTTTAAGGTAGACATATAATGGTTAAATGTCAAATGTTATCTTATGATGATAATTTATGTCAAATTATTTGAGAATCCATCATTGTATGACAAAGGTATAGCTCAGAAACAAGAACTGTTGGACAAAAATTATGACACTGGAAAAGAAAATATTAAGAGATAAACAATACAGAGGAATTAAAATTTTGTTTAAACAAGAGATGTGTTTGTCAGAAACACAATGCCCCCTTCTGCGCCGCTTTGAAGCCATATATTTGACCTTTGACTTTGAAGGATGACCTTGACCTTTCACCACTCAAAATGTGCAGCTTCATGAGATACACATGCATGCCAAATATCAAGTTGCTATCTTCAATATTGCAAAAGTTATGACCAATGTTAAAGTTTTCGGACAGATGGACAAACTGACTGACGGACAGTTAAAAAACTATATTTAAGAGAGAATCATCAAAAATAAACTAATCAAATGTTGCACTGCAATCTGTAATATAATTTTATCCTGCCTCTGTTGCAATCATTGACCAAATAAAGCAGGGTCGAATAAATTTTCCTATCTCCGGTCAACAGGAAGTAGTGTATTCCTACGCACGCTGTGACACATGATAACAAATAAAAATCAGTTTTTGTTTTGCTGTTTTTACGTGACATAATCGGTAGTAATTGGGTCGTAAGAAATGTTTGTGTACATGTAGGAGCTGACCAGAATAATTAATTTGTTATCTTAAATAATCATTTGTCTTTGATAAAATGTGTTAGCGGCATAATGTTAAATGAAGCAGGATAAATAGAATACATGGTTGGTGCTGAGATGGAGAAAGTTTATCTGGTTCGGCCCGAAAAAGAAAAAAGGGCTCGCTAAAGCTCGCCCTATTTTCTTTTTCTAAGCCTCACCAGATAAAATTTCTTCATCTCCGCACTAACCATGTATTCTCTATATACAAAAGTCTAAATGTCTAAATACAGCGTCTAGTCATGTCTAAATACAGCGTCTAGACAGGTAAAATCGATCATTAGCGCATTCAAAACGAAATCTAGCTGTTGCCGTCGGAAAAAAGATAATATAGATTTATCTTTTTTATAAAAGGATGCTTTTTTGGTTTTTCATTTCAATGCACTGATATGCTTTATATTATATAAAATAGTGTTTTGCTAATGGAAACAAAATAGACCTTATAAAATAAACATAGACAGATTTAGACATTTTTCTTTAGGTCTTGTAGTTTACATCAAAATTTTCAGTATTTAAACTTCATTTAATTTGAGCGCTGCAAATACATTTTGAATCTGATGCAAAACAGTACATGGAAGACAAATGTATGTCAACTTTGGTACTTAACTCTTTCAGTGCAGGAACCGAATTTTAAAGGCCTTTACAAACCGTTTTGATCCAGATGAGATGCCACAGAACGTGGTGTCTCATCAGGATCCAAACTGTTTGCTATTCTGATAGTATTCTTTGAAAAAAAATCGAAGAAAATGCTAATTTTAGAAATTCAGCAGACGACATTTTAGCAGACGACAAATTTCTCAGCATGCAAAGGGTTAACCACTTAAAGGACAACTAAAATAATTGTGTATGAACTTTACTGAGCCATTGTGCGGCCAATCATGGTAGTCAAAGAAAAATGCTATTTTGCATTTGCCAGTTTCTTGCTAAATTGCCCCTCATTTCAGGGCTTTTCTTTAAAATTCATTGTTTTTTCTACTATTTAACGAAAAACAAAATAATTATGCAATGAACCTCCTGCAAATATTCTACAGTTATTTATGTCCACTTAAAGTTCAATGTTAAGCAACAAGAAGGTGAACATTTCTTTTATAGTTTTCTTAGTAATTGTATAGAAATTAAAAACTCAATAGAAATATTCAAATTATTTATTAAAATTCAAAAATAAAGAGCATGACACACTTGTTTTTAAGCCTACCTGACCAATGTATAAAGCATCTCCCAACGAAATTCACAATTCAACTTCCTTTTCAGTTTGTATCCAACTATCTTAAAAGCCTTTATTGAGAAAGCCAAAATGTTCCGAAACTGTTTCTTATTTGAACACCCGCGTTTCACTGGCGGCCAATGTTGCCTGCTCGTTCACATATAGGCCCAGAAGCAGACAGACCGAGTCTTTAATTGAGATCGGCGGAGTTTTCTGCAAGCCTTGCTATTTTGTGGTCCTTTTTTTGTATAAACTCGAGACAAGATTTGACAAATACAATAGAAAAACACCACTGACACTGTCTAGTGCGGTAAGCCAATATTGATGGAAACAAAATATGCAAGAAAGGAGGTTAGAAAGTAGTATTGCAAAAGTTTTGGAAGACTGTTTTTTTGGGATTCAATCTATACCAACAATTCATAAAAATGTACAATACTAAAACAAAATATTTTTAAGAGCTTTAATGGCACTAACATGGATTGTAAAGCCAAAGATTTTTTATAGTCTGTTATATTTCCAAAACCACTGATTTTTGAAAACATTTCCTCTGTCATGACACAATGAAAAGAGATATTTGCTGTTAAAATTTTCCAGACACATAAAAAAATTAAGCTGTAAGGAAAGATATTATAATGTATTTGGAAACATTTATTTGGGTTTACAGACTTGTCAGTTCTAAATGATTTAAAGAATAATGGCTCACACAAAATAAGTGAACATACATCACAGAGACGCTACTGCACCATACTATTCCAGCATACTCGATATATTTTACACTTCTTTTATTCTTGCCACACAAACAAATAACATGTTACTGAAGTTATTCATGTTGTAGGATTTTTTTATTTTTTGTGTGAAAGAAAACAAAATAAAATAGATAACGTATAGCATAAGATCAGGTGTCAGGAGAGCCCTAGCTCTTTCAGTGCTGAAACTGAATTTTGAAGGCCTTTGCAAACAGTTCGGATCCAGATGAGACGCCACAGAACGTGGCGTCTCATCAGGATCCAAACTGTTTGTTAGTCTGAAAAAAAATCGAAGAAAATGCTAAGTTTAGAAATTTAGCAGACAACATTTTAGCAGACTACAAATTTCCCAGCATG
This sequence comes from Dreissena polymorpha, assembly GCF_020536995.1. NCBI lineage: Eukaryota > Metazoa > Mollusca > Bivalvia > Myida > Dreissenidae > Dreissena > Dreissena polymorpha. The sequence goes on along the minus strand of NC_068359.1, from coordinate 93,067,727 downwards.
CAAAGGGCTAGACTTTATCTTTACTACTGTACTTGATAACTTGATCACACATGCAAACAACAAGCTTGGTTGAATATGCTAGTGAAGATGTGTTTGTTTAACATAAAACTCACTGCTAATTGGCAACTAATTGAGATTTATTGGTTATTTTAAAATGTTGATAATCATGTGTCAACCATAACAAGCCTTTTTTAGAGCAAAAATCAGAAAGAATATCTTAAACATCAATAAACATCGCTATTCACCATCAACAACACTTAAATACTAGTTGGCACGGTGGAAGCAGGCTAAATTATGTTGTTGTTGTTTTTTTTGTTCTAGTAAAAATAGAACGCAAAATAGAAAGGGAATTTCCACCCAATTTCATTTGAAAGTGTTTTTTATATAAAACTTTTTTTCTCTGCTATGGATTTCATTTTTTGGTGTTCTTATTAACTGTGGCATGGTATCATCATGAAATTTGGTTGTTCAAAGTTGTGCAACCATATATTTATTTGTTGCCATAGCAACCAGAATTCTTGACAAAGGAACACAATGAAATAACATGCATAATCTCCATATTGCCATCTATCCATGTTTCAAGTTTCATGAAAAAATATGAAGAACTTTTAAAGTTATCGCAGTATCCAGAAAAGTGTGACTGACAGACAGAGCGCAAACCTAAGTCCACTCCGGTTTCACCGGCAGGGGACAATAAATATGGTGGAATAGCAGAATGCCACTGCACTCTTTAATAGAATCTCTTTTGCTGTTTATAATGACAAAGCATCACGTCTGTATCAATTTTGTCACAGGCAGTTTTATGACAAAATAAAGATTTAGTGAACAAAAACAGTTCTTCAAATTTGAAAAGATTATTTTCCCGAGAAATGCCAAGGGATGAACATTCAGTAGGCAGTGCTTACCACACATTAGTTTAACATGCAAGGTACACTACTTCACATTCATGGTGATATTTGATAAATATCAAGCTACAGAATTAAACTATCAGCACCATTGCATCAAGCTCCCATAAAAGACAAAATTCATAATGGAAATAGGGCACTACAGATCAAGTTTGCAAAGATTTATAATGCCAACTTATGACACATAACATCATTTTGATTGCAAGTAAAGTCAAAAGTGTTGTTATGTGCAGAGATGGACACATCACAAAACAAAACATTGTGAAAATAATTGTTTTATTATTTACACACAACTATGAAAAAATCATTGTATTTATGTTGTACATGTGTTCCATATTCAACCCCTTGCTTACCAGGAAGTCTGTTAAACTGAAAGGGGATACTGCTGGCTCCATAGCCTTGAGGGTATGCATGTTAGCCCTTGACCTCACCCCTCTGGCACAGTGTTACCTGTGAAAACAAAGTATCAGTTCTTATTATACATCACAAATTCCATTCAAGGTCACCAGATCAGGCGGCCATGGAAGCACATCTTCTTACAAACAATTTTTCTTTTCTTTGAATGTGAATGACTGGGGACCTAGTTCAGACTGAAAATTTGCCATTTAGATTTCAAACCAGAAGAAGTTTGTAACAGCAATATTGAAGCAAATGGCATACAGTAAAAACTAACCTTACAGTCACTTGAGAATAACAGTTAATTGCAGACAACGGTCAATTGGGATTCCCCCCCCCCATTACAGTAAAACATGAGAAGAACCGTCCATAACGCCAATGCCAGTATATTTCACTCCGAAAGTCATGTTTGAACTGAAAACAACAGTCACGCGTCAGTCATTACGAGTCAAGAAAATTTAGAACACAAACAAAACAGGTGCACATAAAAATAAGAATGTGTTTTAGAAGCAATTATTGGCTGCATTCATAACAATTTTATGAAAGTTTCAGGACATCAGCAAAATAATAAGATTTCTCATGTCAAATGTTATGCATTTCACTATTGAACAAATCATCCCATATTGTTATTCTCAATTTTTCAATGCTGTATCAGAGAATGACAAAGTAACCCTCAGTGAGGTGATATATTACCATGAATAGACTAGACATAGTGCACCAGACATCCTATCTGTCAGAGTATGGGATCAATGGATTGATTGAATCAGACGAAAAAATGAGACACCTATTAGTTTTGTCTAGCCTATACAGCAGTGTTATCTACACAATTAACTCAATAGAAAATGCAATTAAGGTAAAGTGTGATTCCAACTCTTGCATTTTGTATTTCAATAGTTTTGCCCTAATTTGCTTACAACAGACCCAAAGGAACTGACATGTTTTAATGAACTTTTGTGCTGGTTCAAGAACTATGTAATTCAGCCATCATTTCAGTATAAATATTCTGAGCAAATTTCATAAAGATTGGGAAAAATGTGGCCTCTCAAATGTTTACTTGCTTTTCTTTCATTTGACCAAGTGACTCAAGTAAAGATCCAATGTGACCCAATATCTAACTCAGCCAAAAGAATCATTGGGAAAAATTGTCTGTACAAGTTACCTCAAGATTGGCAGAAAAAAATGTAATTTAATAAAATCCTGATGGAATTAGCATAAAAATAAGCAACATTCAATTAACAAATTGCAATTGATGCCAGCTGAGCATCCCTGTCCTAGACGTTATATTCTCCTCCAGAAGACTTTTAATAAAAGTTTGCATTCTTATAGTATGGCTGTATTTATATTAATGGCATTATATTTGAATTTATGTCAACAACAGCAGGAATTCCTTACTTCAACAGATTCTGAAATGTGCTATAAACATGTCAACATCCTACAAGTCACTGCAACATTAGTATGGTGGAACAAACAATGTGGGAAGCACATGGGGCTTATCTGATGCAGACTCAGGCTGATAGTTACAAAATACATCATCATCTATTTCCATGGATTGGAATTCCATCAGAGAGTATGTCCCTATAGCAGCATGCTGCCTGTCAGCAGCATTGGACAGAGGCGTATCCAGACAATTTTCAGAGGGGGGGGGGGCTGAACAGGGGAGGGTGCGGGAGGGGTGTCCCCTTCCGTCGACGATTTTTTTTTAAATGGCACCTTGAAATGATGCGATTTCCTGCTATCTAATCAGCATTTTGCATGATAAAAGTGCATGTAAAACAAATAAGAACTTGTGTTCACACATCAAGTGTGACAGACACACGGACAGACAGACACACAGGGGTAAATCAAATGTCTCTTAAACCACTAAAGTGGTGGGAGACATTATCTTTATCCATAACTTTTTTTACAGAGTTAGATGGTTGGACCTCCTATTTAACCTTGTTGGATATCCTACTAGGTCAACTTAGGTACAACATTAAAATGTTTATGTCAATGTCCCTATGAATGGAAAGCAGGCACACAGCGGACAACCTGTCCTGACCCATTGATGATCTTAGTTTTGTCTTAACAAGTCCTTGGGCACTGATACTCCTTTCACACTCGCATGATGTAACAGGGAACACACATGATATGGACAAAACAGTGTAAATGATGGGGTACAGCTGGGAATCACAATGTGCAACAGAGCCCTGAAGGGTAGTAGGTGGGTTGGTTACACCTTTCCACCTAGCCTGCCATATAAAGTGCAACTCAGCAGGGAGGGACTGAGGGGAAGGGAGATCATCAATGAACCATTTAAGGTCACTAGCACTGACAGGAGAGGTGCACATTTGTTCAGGTATAAACTTCAATCCCATGGCTGCCTTAGTCTGCAAATCACTGAATCAGGTGTCCATTTCGTTCACAATAGTGTTAACAAGGGGAGTCGTTAGATTTCTGTGTAGTTTAATTCGGGTGTTGCTGCCTCGATGTTCTCACGCTTTAAGAAAATGATTTAGTTTCATATAGCAAAGTAATTCTTCATTTTTGAGTCTTTTTTAATTTTAAAAAGTATGGATGAACATCATAGCAGTTAGCCAGATTTGTAAAAAAATAAAAATAAAAAAAATAATTGCCATTCATTAAGTGTGCAGTTGAATTTCACTGGCAATAACTTGTTACTCAAAAGGATTATCACTCTAAAGAGCTAATACCAATTAAATTCATCAAAGAAATTACCGAAAAAATAATTATGATTGTCCATTGCGTTCGTCTAAACTCTTTAATTGCTACAAATTGAAATATTGTTTTTCACAAGTCTCATGCGGCAGCCATTTGTAAACATTTATCTATAGCTAAATGTATGGATGAATTTCATTAGTTGAATGTATCTTCTTCAGCCAATCAAATAGCGCAGTTTATTACTTACAGTCAATGAAGCGTGCACTTTAGCTGACGAAGGTTAGATTGTCTGTACACATGCCTGGGGGCTAATCACACAAAACGACAGCTGTTTATGGCTTAATTAGGGACATATGACAGGAAATACACAAGTGGATTGAAACTGTAAGGGGCTCATTTTTATTAAAAATCGTGTCTAGCCAGCCAGCTGGGGGGGCTTTAGCCCCCTAGCCCCCCACCTAAATACGCCTCTGTTGGAACACACTGCATTCATTGTAGAATGTGTTCCAGTTTCAGATGGGATTATAGTGATTTCACAAGATTGGGAAAAATACCAATTAAAATGCAAATTCAATTGGGCATTCACACAAAAAACATAAGAGCCTTTGTTTTGATTAGATAAATAATTTAAACATAAGATTTTGTGTAAAAAGAATAAGGAACAAAACATAATAATAAGTACTGTTCATTACCTTTATTTTACCCAGGCTGCCAAAGTGGTTTAACAAGAAGGCTAAAAATCTTAAGTCACTTACTGGAGACCCCAAAGATCTCAACTGTCCTCAGCAGGTAGTGTACACAATAAAAATGCACCAATACCTAGTGACCACGTTTTTTTTTAAACTTCATCAAGATATAATAACAATTTTGTTTTTAAGTATTATTGGCAAGTTTCAAAATACAAATGTGATTTCAAGTATTCAGATGGTTTTAGTATAGCCCCTCCTAAACCATGTTTTCAATTGGACTGGAATCATATCTTACTAGTTAGAGAAATCATTGATACAAATCGTCTTACCTAGGTTGAGATATAATTGGGACAAATGTTCCAAGTTTTGTAAAAATTAAACAATTAATGAGGCTTCTAGAGCTTTCAGGAGCCATTTCTGTTATTTGACCTAATGACCTAGTTTATGACACCAACTATATGCTCCGCAATTAAAAAAAAAAAAAACAACGTAATTAAGTTCAAAATAAAGCATACAAAAACGCAAATACAAATTTAATAACGTAATTCCTGTAAAAAAAACTTGTGTCACGAAACACAATTCTTACGAACACCAGGCGTATTTTTTAGACTGGTTATTTTCTGTACAAAAATGTACTGAATAATTAATATCCCGTCCTATAACGAAAAGAATGCAGTCTTTCCAGCGGTCATCAATCTTTGGGGTATTATTTTAATTTTTCATAGACCCGTCTGATTTCTACTTTCGATTTTCGGGGTATTCAACTCAAAATGACCCGAAAACGGGGTGCATCACTTTTAACAGCCATAACTTCATCAATTGTGCAGCGATTTTCACGAACTTGGTCTTATTCAACGCAAAAATTAGTGAACTTTGATCAGAAATTCAGTAACTGTTTGTTGTTATGTACATGTACCTTTTTGAATTCCATTTGTATAAATAATATAGTAACCTTAGTAGATTTTTATAATATTATATATGTCATTCCCTAAATAACTCAATTGAGTTAAAAACCGGGGTTGAAAAACCCAATTAAGCTCAAAAGTAGGGGGTGAAAATTTTTGCTTAAACTATTGAATTTACAAACACCCTATTGTTGTCAAAAACAGGGGGCGAGTTACCCAATATACCCCAAAAGTTATCTATAGCCCCGATATTTAATACATGGGGAGCATAAAAATAAATAAATCAAGGTAATTAAATTTCAGCGTATTAAGCAGTTTGAAGTTTACCAATTTGTTATGACTGGTTCAATAGAAATGACAAACTAATTTCTATGAGATCATTTGAGAGCACAGAAATGAATTTGAATACTGATTTTCACCAACTAATTACACTATCCATTATCAATCAAGGATGGAAAAAATCATCCTTGTCAATAACCCAAGAATTCTAAGAAATTATGGTAGTTGTTCAAGAAATCACTTAACACGGTCTAGACAGGTAGATGACCATTATTAGTGCTCATTATGTTCAATGAAGGCTGTCATCAGACCAAGTAGGGTGTCCAAAGACCAACTGAGGACATCAACATCAGACAATTGTTATATACAGCAGACTTTGATCAAACTGATTAGGAAATTTCTGATCTTGAAATCTAATTACTGAAAGGCATAACTTGGAGTTTGGATTATTGGCTTGGGTATCGTCCTGCAATTACCACTGCCAAAACGTGGTCATTATACATATTGACTTAGCATGTGGATATTTAATATAATTTGGACCACACACAGTTTATATCATTAACTAATTTAAATAACAAATCATAAAATGTCTTTGACAATCGTATGCAGCCATTTTGTGTTTTGGCTATGCTAAGAATTTGACTTACACATTATGCAGCATTATTAGGTAGTTAGTAAGGCAGCATAACTTGCTGTTTTTTGCCATGATAAGAAAAAACTTTGCAATGTTGCATTGTGTACATACAAATTGTTGCCAAAGGCAAACAAAATGTGCAATGCCACTTCCTAAATTTAGAGAGGAGTTAAATTATGTTACTTATAAAGTGCAGTTTTTTACCTCAAAAGTTCAATTTAACAAGAGTTGTGTTTGTGAAACAGAATGCCCCCACCCATATATTTGACATTAGACCTTTGACCTTCAAGGATGACCATGACATTTCACCACTCAAAATGTGCAGCTCCATGAGATACACATGCATGCCAAATATCAAGTTGCTATCTTCAATATTTGACCTTTGACCTTGAAGGATGACCTTGACCTTTCACAACTCAAAATGTGCAGCTCTATGAGATATACACGCATGCCATATATCAAGTTGCTATCTTCAATATTGCAAAAGTTATGGCCAAGGTTAAAGTTTTGGGACAGACACACACATACAATAACAGACAGACACATACATACAATGACAGACACACACACATATACAATGACAGATAGACAGACAGGCCAAAAACAATATACCCCCGATCAGTCGCTCTGGGGGCATAAAAAGTTGGTGTGTTTAATACATTGATATAATGCTATGGTAACTGCTAATTTGATCAAAATTCATTAAGCAATCATCAATGTTCAATATATATTCCAAGTTCGTTTTTTCAAGAATAATACATCCTATTATCTTAAAGGCTGAAAGAGCCATTGACAACATGCCAAATGGCAAGTAATGAAAGTAGTGCACACGGTAGCAGCAGTTTGAAAAGCGGTTAAAATGGTTTAATAAAATATGAATAATATGTATTTGTGCTTTCGCAATTTTTAGTAGTCAGCACTGATTTGGTAATGTTTAATACATTTCGACTCGAACACTAACAAAATTAAATTTAAATGGGGTGTATAAATATTGGAATGTGTTTTAATAGCATCATATCTTCACTGCAACCAAAGTATAATTTAAATCCCCAATAAAGCAGGATTGTAAAGCATTGTGAGTTTATATGTTAAACAATATGCTTATCTAACTCAAGAAATGTTTGTTATCTGGTGTATTGTTCATTTATGTATACACTTTTTAATTTATGTTTAAACAATTTATTAATCAAAACATGCCATTTATTATCTTGATGTCTAGAATATTAGTCCCAAAGAAAACAAGGGTTTATGAATCATATCAACTTATTTTAGGGCTTTCTTATAAGACCTTTGAAAAATACCACGTCTGTACTAATTTGAATCAAATTCTATTGTAACACAGTAACATGATAAGCACCAAGTGAACTCGTACCATTTCAAGAGGGTTGATCACAAGTGGTAGTTCTATTTCCATAGCCCCTGCATGCAAAAACAGAAATAGGACAGAAAATAGCTGCTTTTAACGTGATCATGCCTCAAGAAAATATGTCTTCATGTGAACCTCTTCTATCGAATGTCATTATTTTCAAGCATATGCAGTTTAATAAAACCACAAGAATAGCAAAACATAGATTGCCAGAACAAAAGAACAAGTACAGGGCAGTTAACTCTAATTTAGTATCAGGGCATGTCCTCATCCTGATGAGCAATATTCGACCAGTAATTCAATTTAGACAAAAAGTTCTTTTCTCAAAAAAGCTTATATTCAAGAAACAATAGCTGTCACCATAGGATGACTTATGCCCCCTATAAACGCTTGATAGAAGTTACGAGCTTTTTTCGAAACCTAAACGCAGATTTCGAAAGCCCTAAGGTCACAGGGGTCAAAATTGTTGTGCGTATGGAAAGGCTTTGTCCATATACACATGCATACCAAACATGAAGGTTATATCTCAAGGGACATAGAAGTTATGAGCATTTTTCGAAACCTAAACGCAAAGTGTAACGGAAAGACTGACAGATGGACGGACAGTCTGATCACTATATGCCCTCCTACCGGGGGCATAAAAATACTTGGCTATAAAGGGTAAGAAAATATGGGAAATGTATAGTCATTGAATTGTAGCACTGGTAGAAACATAGACAATGCTCCATTTGTTCCCTCATCAATCTCCACATAACTGCACAGACAGGTTTATCGATATATTTCCCATTTAACCAAGGAAAATGACAATTACAAACTCACGCAATAACCCAGAGCTGTCTTTTATACAAAATGTAATCTCCAGACCCATAACTTGTTTTCCAACCAGGCTCCGAAGACATATTAATTTGGATATTTGTGCTTATAGGCTCTAAAGTAATGGAATAATTTGGCAACCTTTACTGCATTAACTTGTGAAAAGCTCCCTTCAGTCTTCATTTCCCAACACTAGCACCCTGCCTCTGTCTGGGAATTATGGAAAATGCATCAGATTTATGGTGTCTAGCCGGCCTATTTGAGTGTGTCACTGTTCCTGATTGGAATTCAACATGAACTTATCTGTCTAGGCAATCATCGATTAGGTATTAAACGAACCATCAGTGACAAGTTTTTTAATGTTTTAGCTCTTTTTGCACACAACAAGAACATCATTTGGTGATTATTTTACTCTTAGCAATTATCTTAATAAATATAATTGGAATATTATTTCATTCAATGATCAAGAGGACAACTGATTTGTAGTTAAGGAAGAACTAAGTTGAATATTCACTTGTTAGTATAAATAGTCAGCAAGATGCAAGATTCTAGAATGAGACAATGCCTCAATATCTATTTTATCCTTTAAGAACTGCTTCAGTCTGCTGTTGCTTGTGTAACCAGGAAAGCTAGGTGGCTTCATTGCATCAAATGTATGTTCCTATCCATGTAACCAGGCTAGCTGTCTCAATCAAAGCTAGCTGGCTTTACTGCATCAAGGTACTGTTCCGTTCCATGTAACCAGGAAAGCTATCAGGCTTCATCCTCCATCAAAGACCAGTTGATATCCATGTAACCAGGAAATCTAGCAGGCTTCATCCTCCATCAAAGACCTGTTGATATCCATGTAACCAGGAAATCTATCAGGCTTCATCCTCCATCAAAGACCTGTTGATATCCATGTAACCAGGAAATCTATCAGACTTCATGTCATCAAAGGAATGTTCTAATCCATGTAACAGGAAAGCTAGCTGTCTTCATTTTCATCAAAGGAATGTTCAAATCCATGTTACCAGGATAGTTAGATGGCACCATTGTCCATCTAGGGAGGGTTCTGTTCCATATTACCAGGAAAGCTCAATTAATTCATACCCCATCAAAGGCATTGGCCTATCCATGAAACCAGGAAAACTGGCTGGAATCATTCTGCATTAAAGGACAGTTCCTATTCACGTTACCAAGAAAGCTAACTGACTTCATTATCCATCAAAGGAATATTCCTATCCATGTTACCAGGATAGAGCTAGCTGGCTCTTTTTTTCATCACAGGACGGTTCCCGTTCCATGTTACCAAGAAAGCTTACTGACTTTATGCCCCATCAAAGGCCTTTTCCTATCCATGTAATTGGGAAAACTACCTCACTTCATCGCCCATCAAAGGCCTTTTCCTATCCATGTAACTGGAAAAACTACCTCACTTTATCACCCATCCAAAGATTGTTACTATCCATGTAACTGGAAAAACAACCTCACTTCATCCCCCATCCAAGGACTGTTACTATCCATGTAACTGGAAAAACTACCTCACTTTATCACCCATCCAAGGACTGTTACTATCCATGTAACTGGAAAAACTACCTCACTTTATCACCCATCCAAGGACTGTTACTATCCCTGTAACTGGAAAAACTACCTCACTTCATCCCCCATCCAAGGACTGTTACTATCCATGTATCTGGGAAAACTACCTCACTTCATCCCCCATCCAAGGACTGTTACTATCCATGTAACTGGGAAAACTACCTCACTTCATCCCCCATCCAAGGACTGTTACTATCCATGTATCTGGGAAAACTACCTCACTTCATCCCCCATCCAAAGACTGTTACTATCCATGTAACTGGAAAACTACCTCACTTCATCCCCCATCAAAGGCCTTTTCCTATCCATGTAACTGGAAAACTACCTCACTTCATCCCCCATCAAAGGCCTTTTCCTATCCATGTAACCGGGAAAACTACCTCACTTCATCTCCCATCCAAAGACTGTTACTATCCATGTAACTGGAAAAACAACCTCACTTCATCCCCCATCCAAGGACTGTTACTATCCATGTAACTGGAAAACTACCTCACTTCATCCCCCATCCAAGGACTGTTACTATCCATGTAACTGGGAAAACTACCTCACTTTATCACCCATCCAAGGACTGATACTATCCATGTAACTGGGAAAACTACCTCACTTCATCTCCCATCCAAAGACTCTTACTATCCATGTAACTGGGAAAACTACCTCACTTCATCACCCATCCAAAGACTGTTACTATCCATGTAACTGGGAAAACTACCTCACTTCATCTCCCATCCAAAGACTCTTACTATCCATGTAACTGGGAAAACTACCTCACTTCATCCCCCATCCAAAGACTCTTACTATCCATGTAACTGGGAAAGCTACCTCACTTCATCCCCAATCCAAGGACTGTTACTATCCATGTAACTGGGAAAACTACCTCACTTCATCCCCAATCCAAGGACTGTTACTATCCATGTAACTGGGAAAACTACCTCACTTTATCACCCATCCAAGGACTGTTACTATCCATGTAACTGGGAAAACTACCTCACTTCATCTCCCATCCAAGGACTGTTACTATCCATGTAACTGGGAAAACTACCTCACTTTATCACCCATCCAAGGACTGTTACTATCCATGTAACTGGGAAAACTACCTCACTTCATCTCCCATCCAAAGACTCTTACTATCCATGTAACTGGGAAAACTACCTCACTTCATCCCCGATCCAAGGACTGTTACTATCCATGTAACTGGGAAAGCTACCTCACTTCATCCCCAATCCAAGGACTGTTACTATCCATGTAACTGGGAAAACTACCTCACTTCATCCCCAATCCAAGGACTGTTACTATCCATGTAACTGGGAAAACTACCTCACTTCATCCCCCATCCAAGGACTGTTACTATCCATGTAACTGGGAAAACTACCTCACTTCATCCCCAATCCAAGGACTGTTACTATCCATGTAACTGGGAAAACTACCTCACTTCATCCCCCATCCAAGGACTGTTACTATCCATGTAACTGGGAAAACTACCTCACTTCATCCCCCATCCAAGGACTGTTACTATCTATGTATCTGGGAAAGCTACCTCACTTCATCCCCCATCCAAGGACTGTTACTATCCATGTATCTGGGAAAACTACCTCACTTCATCGCCCATCAAAGGCCTTTTCCTATCCATGTAACTGGAAAAACAACCTCACTTCATCCCCCATCCAAGGACTGTTACTATCCATGTAACTGGGAAAACTACCTCACTTCATCTCCCATCCAAGGACTGATACTATCCATGTAACTGGGAAAACTACCTCACTTCATCCCCCATCCAAGGACTGTTAATATCCATGTAATTGGGAAAACTACCGCACTTCATCCCCCATCCAAGGACTGTTACTATCCATGTAACTGGGAAAACTACCTCACTTCATCCCCCATCCAAGGACTGTTACTATCCATGTAACTGGAAAAACAACCTCACTTCATCCCCCATCCAAAGACTGTTACTATCCATGTAACTGGAAAACTACCTCACTTCATCCCCCATCAAAGGCCTTTTCCTATCCATGTAACTGGAAAACTACCTCACTTCATCCCCCATCAAAGGCCTTTTCCTATCCATGTAACCGGGAAAACTACCTCACTTCATCTCCCATCCAAAGACTGTTACTATCCATGTAACTGGAAAAACAACCTCACTTCATCCCCCATCCAAGGACTGTTACTATCCATGTAACTGGAAAACTACCTCACTTCATCCCCCATCCAAGGACTGTTACTATCCATGTAACTGGGAAAACTACCTCACTTCATCACCCATCCAAGGACTGATACTATCTATGTAACTGGGAAAACTACCTCACTTCATCTCCCATCCAAAGACTCTTACTATCCATGTAACTGGGAAAGCTACCTCACTTCATCCCCCATCCAAGGACTGTTACTATCCATGTAACTGGGAAAACTACCTCACTTCATCTCCCATCCAAGGACTGTTACTATCCATGTAACTGGGAAAACTACCTCACTTCATCCCCCATCCAAGGACTGATACTATCTATGTATCTGGGAAAACTACCTCACTTCATCGCCCATCAAAGGCCTTTTCCTATCCATGTAACTGGGAAAACTACCTCACTTCATCCCCTATCCAAGGACTGTTACTATCCATGTAACTGGGAAAACTACCTCACTTTATCACCCATCCAAGGACTGTTACTATCCATGTAACTGGGAAAACTACCTCACTTTATCACCCATCCAAGGACTGTTACTATCCATGTAACTGGGAAAACAACCTCACTTCATCCCCCATCCAAGGACTGTTACTATCCATGTAATTGGGAAAACTACCTCACTTCATCCCCCATCCAAGGACTGTTACTATCCATGTAACTGGGAAAACTACCTCACTTCATCCCCCATCCAAGGACTGTTACTATCCATGTAACTGGGAAAACTACCTCACTTTATCACCCATCCAAGGACTGATACTATCCATGTAACTGGGAAAACTACCTCACTCCATCCCCCATCCAAGGACTGTTACTATCCATGTAACTGGGAAAACAACCTCACTTCATCTCCCATCCAAGGACTGTTACTATCCATGTAACTGGGAAAACTACCTCACTTCATCCCCCATCCAAAGACTGTTACTATCCATGTAACTGGGAAAACTACCTCACTTTATCACCCATCCAAGGACTGTTACTATCCATGTAACTGGGAAAACTACCTCACTTCATCACCCATCCAAAGACTCTTACTATCCATGTAACTGGGAAAACTACCTCACTTCATCGCCCATCCAAGGACTGTTACTATCCATGTAACTGGAAAAACTACCTCACTTTATCACCCATCCAAGGACTGTTACTATCCATGTAACTGGGAAAACTACCTCACTTCATCCCCCATCCAAAGACTGTTACTATCCATGTAACTGGGAAAACTACCTCACTTTATCACCCATCCAAGGACTGTTACTATCCATGTAACTGGGAAAACTACCTCACTTCATCACCCATCCAAAGACTGTTACTATCCATGTAACTGGAAAACTACCTCACTTCATCGCCCATCCAAGGACTGTTACTATCCATGTAACTGGAAAAACTACCTCACTTCATCCCCCATCCAAGGACTGTTACTATCCATGTTTCTGGGAAAACTACCTCACTTCATCCCCCATCAAAGGCCTTTTCCTATCCATGTAACTGGGAAAACTACCTCACTTCATCCCCCATCCAAGGACTGTTACTATCCATGTATCTGGGAAAACTACCTCACTTCATCCCCCATCAAAGGCCTTTTCCTATCCATGTAACTGGGAAAACTACCTCACTTCATCTCCCATCCAAGGACTGATACTATCCATGTAACTGGGAAAACTACCTCACTTCATCCCCCATCAAAGGCCTTTTCCTATCCATGTAACTGGGAAAACTACCTCACTTCATCCCCCATCCAAGGACTGTTACTATCCATGTAACTGGGAAAACTACCTCACTTTATCCCCCATCAAAGGCCTTTTCCTATCCATGTAACTGGGAAAACTACCTCACTTCATCCCCCATCCAAAGACTGTTACTATCCATGTAACCATGAAAGTCGGCTGGCTCCATATCCCATTAAGAACTGTTCTTGTCCATGTAACAAGTCAAAATATCTGACTCCATCTCCCATCAAAGAACTGTTCTTTTCCATGTAACAAGTCAATATATCTGGCTCCATCTCCCATCAAAGACCTGTTCCTCAATGTAGTTTGCCCATGTAACCAGGAAAGCTAGCAGGTTGAATAGTTCTTCTGTGTTGTAGTTCTGTACTATACAACCTACTACCTCAACCAGTCAACATGTATTATGTCACCTTTGTACATCGTACTGACATCTCACATGTCACCTCTGTACATCTAACAAACATCTCAATTCCTAATCCAAACACAAACTTCCCCTCATCAATACGATATTAGTTTTCCAGCTGTTCCATAAAAAATACCACCTGCATTAACAATATGCTTGTTAAGGCTGTAAAATGAATTTATTTCTTGTTGTAGAAACTCTAGTTTTCATTATACTACTCATCAGTCTCTGGTTATGCACTCCCTGGTGACCAATCTCCCTTTTCAACATTTCCTGCAGTGCTGGAATTCATGTCCCTTCTAATCTTTATTTCCAAGAATATGTCCACGTAATTGATGTTTGACATAGATAACAAGTTATATTAAATTGCTTCATTCCTTTAATGAAATTTTCTAAAGAAATTCCATATCAAACTATTGATCATTTGGAAAATCTTTTCAATAAAAAATATAAATTGTTATTGAACCAACACAGAAAATAGTCCATAATTTTTTCATTTCACACAATAACTTCTGTGAAGAAGCCCTAACATTTGCCTTCACAAGTTGTTTGGTAAGTTGATTGAAGTATTGATACAGACCTGTAGGTACGAGCTTGCGATTATATTTCCTCCAGCCACAAGTTCGGATCTACGGGTTTGTACAAACACTTCCTTTCTGGTAGACCCCTGAATTCTTTATAGCACTTCAAGCTTTCTAAGAACCTCTCTGTTCCCATATTACCTTTCCATTTGTCCTCATAACTGTCTGATGTCTCTAGCAAGATCACTATAGTATGCAATCATTTATTTAATCATTTGCACCCTTCCTTCATTTTCATCGGATTGGAAGATTTGACACCTTTTGCATAATTTTTTTGAAGGTGATGCTGCCAATTGTTGCAGTATTCATACATTTACCAATAAGAACAAATAACTTTAAGTTTTTCCTTATGACCGTATCCATCTCAACATCACAACACACCCCAGCGGCCTAGCTGTGGGACAAACTAACACTTCAAAGTGGTTGCCATCCTTGAGGCTGGTTCCTTCTCGAATTCCTTACATTTATATCAGAAGCTTATATAAAAAGGTGGACATTTGACATTTTTTTTTCATTACAAAATTTTCTTGATTTAACTTCATTTCATTTTGAATGGAGATGTAGAAGATAATTATTATGATAAAAACGTTGGTGTGCTTGCTTTGATTTGTTGCCGTATATGAAAGCGTTACCCATCCCATAGTGTTCTTAGGCAAGTCTGTGAACATGTGTACCCCAGTTAATGGACAACTCAATATTTAATTTAATATATTAAGAATATGATGACCGACCTCTAAACAAGATGTTTCATGAACAAACGATGCCAGATGGCACATTGCATGAGCCATGTTTCTTAACCCTTTACTTCTTAGATACGTATTTTGATGAGTTTGTAATCCCTTAGAAAGTTACATGTAATTAAAGACCTTTCTTACTAGATTCAAGTTTAAAGGCTTCATTTTCAACCCTTGGATACTGATGAGCAACAAACTGCATAAAACTTGAACAGACTGCAAGTTACTCGCAGGCTGTTCTGGTTTTATGCTGTTTGCACATAGCCATTTTCACTTTGCCTCTGAGTGGGAAGGTTAAGCCATTACCTCAAACTATGCATGGTCTTGCCAACATTTACAAAACATTTTCATTCAACTGACATACCGGGTGATTTTTGGCACAATAAACATCTGTTTTCATAACAACTCACCTAGAATCCCACTGAGTTTCAACTGGCCTCTTCAGATGGGACAATCAACTGAAAGCAAACAAATGTATACATATTAAAAGTAAACAGTAATGCAAACAGGAGGGATGAAGGTCATATGTTGACGGTACGGTCTAAATGGTGACCATGTTACCTTCCAAATTATTGAGCTAGAGTTTACTCCCTAGGATATGTTAAGATGTTTTTTAAATTGAACAAGAGACGTGTTTGTCAGAAACACAATGCCCCCTTCTGCTCCGCTTTGAAGCCATATATTTGACCTTTGACCTTGAAGGATGACCTTCACCTTTCACCACTCAAAATGTGCTGCTCCATGAGATACACATGCATGCCAAATATCAAGTTGCTATCTTCAATATTGCAAAAGTTATGACCATTGTTAAAGTTTTCGAACGGACGAACAGACATACAGACTGACGGACAGGTAAAAAACTATATGCCACCCTTCAGGGGCATAAAAAGTCAAGGTGAAATAGTGGTTCTTGGTACTGAAACTTTATGTTTTATGCTGTTTGCTATTCATCAGTATCTTAGGGTTGGAAATAAAGCCTTTCAAACTTGAGTATATGAAGAAAGGACTTAAAGTCAATTTGATTTTTTAAAGGACTTCAAATAGGTCAAAGTTTGTATCTAAGTGGTGAAGGATTAAAGGAGGAAAAATCACATAGGAAGTACTCAAATAAACATTGGTTAGTAACAGGAGTCTCCATACTTTTCATGTCTTATAAATAATAAGGGCCAGATTCATCATTTTATTAACAAAAAGTTTTTCAAATTTTGGAATAATAATAGTGCATATTCTCGTCCAAGATTGGCCTGTGCAGTCTGCACAGGTTTATCAAGGACGACATTTTCAGATATATGGAATTTTGTAAAAAGGAAGTCTAGTCTTCACTTAAATCCAGTTTATATAGACAGTGTTTTTCTTGACTGCACAGGCTAATCAGAGACAACATTTAATGCACATGTATTAAGCCCGTTTAACCAGAGCAAGGCAGATCATTCTGAAACGAAACTTTGGTGATTGCACGCCTCAATACTTGTCCTGATGTTGCCATGCCAACACGACCAAATAATCCCACTGAGTATATACACGGCCGTTGATCACGTGCGCCACCTCTTTTTTGAGATACATTAATAAATGAGCCAATGCTACTTCCGAGGTGGCGCTCAGGCCCGGATGTTTTGAAATTTAAAGATTAATTTTACCGGGTGATAAGGTTTTATATGTTTTTTCAACATATTTCATATTATTTTAAATAATCGGAAAATGTAGTGCTATTCAGCGATTATTAATGCATCCAAATATGTACAAAAACATACAAGCACAACCAAGTATGAAACGTGAGAACCTTTATAAGTTGTGTCATGGTAGAATTCGTAAAGGCAAATCGATGTCTTTTACCTGTGTTACGAGCCAATTCCCAGTCAATTAAATTGCATATTACATAAAACGATTGCTTTAAACCTGTACAAGTTGATGCGTGCACAAAAACATCGGCTTCTAGCCGATCTAATAGATACATTTGCATTTTTCAAAAAGAGATGGTGCCAATGCCAAGGAGGTGGCGCAAATGCACATTAATAGCTATTTTAAAGTGAAAATGTTATGTTATGGTTTCTATTATGCTTACAGGACTTACATTTTTTTTTGTAATTTGGCTACTTCAGCGCATTCGAGTCGCGTGCGTTTTTAATAAGAAAAAGTAGTTTTATAATGTCTTGATGGATTTAAACGTTATTCTTTATAAGATAAGAACATTAAGCATGTATTATACAAAACAGATAACGGAAAAAGACCGAGCTTTAATATATTTTTTTTTGGGGGGGGGGGATTTTATAGTGGGAAAAACAACATATATGAGCCTACTAAAGATTCGTTGACCTTGGCCCCTTTGTAAATAAGGCATTTGGATTAATGGACACAAATCATCGTTTCAAGAAGAAGTATTATCTTATATTTATTTCGTGAATTATCATACTATATTCAAATATTGCTGTCGATGAATTATTTTGATAATGTTGAACATTAAGTTATTGGTTTCATTGAGTATTACACATTTATGGTATATATCATATAATATGTTTTATTCATGTTGGTGACTTCTTAATTGAGTTGATCACTTACATATAAAAAACTGCATCTTATTATTATATAATGTGTTTATGTTCTGTAAAGATTTGGGCCTTCGTATGAACGTTGAAAAATTAATTACATAACTGACATCGTCTATCAAATGTGATAATGTCATTGCGATACGACTGTTTATTGATACATCCTGCATTGGCGCCACCTCCTGTCATTAGCGCCATCTCCTAAGCATTGGCTCCATCTCTTTTGGAAAAATGCGAAATTATCTACTACGTCGGCAAGAAGCCAATATTTTTGTGCATGCAGCATCTAATGTATGTTGTACGCAATCGTTTGATGGCCTTAGCGATTTTATTCGGTGGAAATGTTCTCGTCACACAGGAAAAACTCATCTAAATGCTTTTTAAAACTCCACCATGCCACAACTTATAAAGGTTCTAACGTTTTTAAATGGGTTGAGAATGTATGTTTCTGTACATTTCTGGATGAATTAATCTTTGTTAAAATCACACTACATTGCCCGATTTTAAAAATAATGCGAAATATGTTTTAAAAAAACATATAAAACCCTATCACCCTGTAAAATTATCCATAAATTTCAAAACATCCGGGCCTGAGCACCACCTCGGAAGTTGCATTGGCTCATTTATAAATGCATCTCACAAAAGAGGTGGCGCGCGTGATTAACGGCCGTGATATATATACATTTTGATTATGAACATTACATAAAGGATGGTCTTGCTGAGACAGCAAGGCATAATCAACCAATTTCTCTGTTGCTATTAATGGTCGTCTAGACAACCAAATAAAATCCAGCCTAATGGAAAAGACCTGGAAAGTCGTTATAGACTTTTACTGTCCCCACTGTATGAACATCTGATAAGACATTGGGTGGCATACTGACTGCAATTAAGCTGAGTTTTTTTCTCTCAAAATTACTTGTTTAAATGAATGAAGCTGTCAGAAAAAGTCTGACTTTCAGGTACTAATAGTTTTTAGTAAATTACTTTGTGCACTCTTAGATTCCAATATAGCCAGACACTTCCATTCAGTTTCTATAGAGCACATCAATATTCATAAACAATTAGCCACATGGTTTGCAACTCGGTTTACTTTAACCCATTTATGCCTAACATCTAGAAAAAAGGCATTGGCAAACAGAGTAGACCCAGATGAGACGCCACATGATGCGGCGTCTCATCAGGGTCTGCGCTGTTTGCTTAAAGGATTTTCTGTAAGAAATATTCTAAATATAGAAATAAATATACAAGACATCCCTAATTTTGGAAATAAATTGATCCAATTTAGAAGGATGGGAGAGTCCACTAGGCATAAATGGGTTAAATACATCTCATTCTCATGAACTCATCAACTGAGTACACATTTAAATATAACATAAAAGATCACTATGACAAAATGTTGTTTTGTATTTAAAAAAAACATCAACAGATCTCAGTCAAAGTGAAACAATAATTATGAATCCTTTTCTGGCTTTCACAGTCTTATTGGAATGATTGTATTTGGTGAATATGCCAAGGAATATAATTTCATTCTAAAAATATAGCTAACAAATCAAATGCACAATGTGTAAAAATGTATATATAGATCGGCTCCCCCATATTGGGTTGCTTAAGAAGATCCACTACTGACACTTCATTGAAGACTTTTGTTGTCTTGATTTCAAATAAGAGCATTACAAAATGCAATTAAATTTGGATTTAAAGATCTCATCATCCACAAAAGACATTACCGGTGATCTCCACAATAACTTCATTTACATGCAGAAACTGGGCTGCAATACTAGAATCTTGTGAAACATCTTGAAAAACAGTCATTGACACTAAAGACAAGTAAAACGCCTGAAACACTTGAGCAGACATCAAGAAAACTATTGTGGAAAGGCTTATCAGTGGAAATGTCAAACAGCAAACAAAAATATACCATTATTGCTGGATGATTCATCAATATGTTCCAGGCAGTAACTACTTAGCCCTCTCTTCATTCTGGATCTTTTTTAAAACACAACAGCGCTTACTTTAAATTCAAAGCCATAGGATAGAAAACATTTTGTTCAGATTCTGTGACATCTGATGCGTTGTGCTGGATTAGAGGGGCTTGGGCGAGTGATTTTCCAAAGAAGCTAGACTTTCATGCAAGTCTAGTATTGTAGCAGCATAATTTCCTATTTTTTTCATTATTTTCGGTCTTACTAACATGAATGTTATATCAAACAACTATATATACATCTAATTTTATTATTAGGCAAACTGGAGACAGTCATGAAAGTACTTGAAAACAAACCATCTAAAAAATAATTATTTGACTTAAATGTGTCAACAACCCATAATTACATCAGGCTGTGATAAAAATCAACAAGACACAAACACATACCCAAACAGACATGTTTTGCCAAATAATTGCCATCCATAATGCTCTGATCTATATGTAAACTATACCATTACCATAAAACCATTCATATTCAAAATTTTAATTATAGCTCTATGCATAATCAGACACCCATAAATGTTAGCGCCCTATAAGCACCTGCTAGGCATGATTTGTACAAGGCCGTAGGTCTGTTCAGTGTACACAAGTACCAGTTAACCTTGGTTTGAACAATGTGCTTTCAAACCTGATAAGGTCACGACATGTAATGATTAAGCACTGTCTGCAGACTTGTGTGTACACACAATCAGTAGTTAACATTTAAATCAAAGTCATGCCAAGTATAGGAGGTCAGGCAGGTTGTTACTTGAAATCAAACATAGTTTGGATAAGGAAATATTAATTATTCGTTACAGTTTGTGTTAATTTATGCAAAATATTCAATAATCATTAATTGTCCATATCAAACATTAAACTTAATTTCAGTGCACAAAAGATTAAAACTTTGAAATCATTCTCCTCAATTATACAATATTTTCAAAGTAATTAGCAAAATAAAACATACCACTACATGATTACATGGAAGTGAACAGGTCCAAAATGACATTATGTAAAGCTTTTTTTTTCTCAACATTTCGAGAAACGGGCAGGAAGCTTTGATTAAGAAAAAGTAAGTTGTTTTAATTAAACTAAGGAAACTCAAATGGAATGATATGATTGAATTCTTTCCGAAAATTGTACATAATATAATACAAAAATACTTGGCTGGTGGCAAAGACAGACAAGCTTATTTAGCAATACTAAGCAAACCCTACCAAGACCCTTGGAGGGTAGTAGCCCTTTCACAGCCAATTGTGTGTGTGTGTAATTCTCAGATTATGAGGACCTTCTGCGCCTAAGGATGCATTACCTGAGGACCTGCACTGTGTCTCAGCACTTCTACCTAATTAACTTACTACTGCCCTAAACACAAAGCCCAGTAAATTGGGTTCTTACTGCAAATGCAATTTATAATTATATTGTAGTACTTGTTACTGGCTACAGTGCCAATAGTTCACCATTGAAAATGCAAGTAAATTACTGATAGAGACATGCAAATGAGTGATAAATGCTGCAAATGCAAATTTGTGTCATGAATCTAAAACAGCTGAATATTGATCATTCCAGACGATTTTTGATAGCTTTTTCTGGTGTGTGTGTGTGTGTGTTAAGGGGAGATGTTGAAATATTGGGGCAAAATCTTCCCAAAGAGAGAAAAGCAAACAAACATTTTCTGGTGAGTGTGTGTGTATGGGGGATGTTGGGCTTTATCATCCCAGAGAGAGACAAGCAAACAACATTTCTGGTGTGTGTGTGAGGGGGGGGGGGCTTTTATCTTCCCAAAGACAGACAAGCAAACAACATTTCTGGTGTGGGTGTGAGAGGTGGGGGGGGGGGGGCTTTTATCTCCCCAAAGACAGACAAGCAAACAACATTTTTGGTGTGCGTGTGTGAGGGGGGAGGGAGGAGGGTGGGCTTTTATCTTCCCAAAGAGAAAAGCAAACATTGTGGATGGGTGGGTGGGTAGTGGGGGTGCAGCTTCATCTTCCCACAAAGAGACAAGTAAACATTAGTAACAGCAACCAATCATCATTACCTCGCAACCAGAGACACAATTCTGAGAGGTAGTGTGTGAATCCTACCAAGCAAATCAATTACAAGTACAGTATGTTCATTTCTAGATCTGTTATGCAACTACACAGACAGTGTCTCTATTAAGCTTCACAATTGACTGAACGATTATGAGTTAAAATACATAAAATGAAATCAGTTCTAGTTATCAAAGTCCGCAGTCTGGTCACAATTTATGTCTTTTTCTTTAAATATTACTACACCTAAACAAAACTGAAAATATTGTCAAACCAACTTTAAAATTCACTATCAAGACCTCTTAGCTAGTGTCAGTTCCAACCACTGCAATTATTGGGTTTACTATTGATAATAAACTTACAGAAGATGAGATACAAAATACAGGAGAGAATATGAACAACTTCAGACTAGAAGTTCCATAAAGGTCCTATTAATGTTTGAAACAATACAAACTTTTTTAATCCAGAGAACGACATAAATTTGGGTGGGTGTGTGGGGTCATTGAACTTGTCCTATTGTAAAATATCTACTAACACTAACATTTATTCAGAAGCAAGTTTTTCCTTTCTCTGGTGATAAAGTTGATTGTCCAGACATCCAATGGAGCACTCAACAAAATCATTAAAGCCACCTCATAGACTGTCTCGACAAGCCATTACTAAGCTGGATTCTCATCAATAATTCAATGGCTCCAAACATAGGTCCAGAGAGATTGCTGGTCCAGAGAGATTGCTGGTCCAGAGAGGTTGCTGTCCAGACATGACATAAATGTAACAATTTATCAGCCATGTCTGGGGAATAATTCCCATACAATAATGCTTGCAATAAGCAGTTCCTGAATAATCATATACATCGCTGGGGTAAAATTCATGACATCTCCTCGCAATGACAGCTAATACACATGGCTAGGGTAAACTACATTACGTCTCCTCGGAATGACAAGTCAAGGTATTGGAACCCTCGCTATGGTAAACTATATTACGTCTCCTCGGAATGACAAGTCAAGGTATTGGAACCCTCGCTAGGGTAAACTACATTACGTCTCCTTGGATTGACAAGTCAAGGTATTTGAACCCTCGCTAGGGTAAACTACATTACATCTCCTCGGAATGACAAGTCACGGTATTGGAACCCTCGCTAGAGTAAACTACATTACGTCTCCTCAGAATGACAAGACAAGGTATTGGAACCCTCGCTAGGGTAAACTACATTACGTCTCCTCGGAATGACAAGTCAAGGTATTGGAACCCTCGCTATGGTAAACTACATTACGTCTCCTTGGAATGACAAGTCAAGGTATTGGAACCCTCGCTATGGTAAACTACATTACGTCTCTTTGGAATGACAAGTCACGGTATTGGAACCCTCGCTAGAGTAAACTACATTACGTCTCCTCAGAATGACAAGACAAGGTATTGGAACCCTCGCTATGGTAAACTACATTAAGTCTCCTCGGATTGACAAGTCAAGGTATTGGAACCCTCGCTAGGGTAAACTACATTACGTCTCTTTGGATTGACAAGTCAAGATATTGGAACCCTCGCTATGGTAAACTACATTACGTCTCTTTGGATTGACAAGTCAAGATATTGGAACCCTCGCTAGGGTAAACTACATTACGTCTCTTTGGATTGACAAGTCAAGATATTGGAACTCTCGCTATGGTAAACTACATTACGTCTCTTTGGATTGACAAGTCAAGATATTGGAACTCTCGCTAGGGTAAACTACATTACGTCTCTTTGGATTGACAAGACAAGGTATTGGAACTCTCGCTATGGTAAACTACATTACGTCTCCTCAGAATGACAAGACAAGGTATTGGAACCCTCGCTATGGTAAACTACATTACGTCTCCTCAGAATGACAAGACAAGGTATTGGAACCCTCGCTAGGGTAAACTACATTACGTCTCTTTGGATTGACAAGTCAAGATATTGGAACCCTCACTATGGTAAACTACATTACGTCTCTTTGGAATGACAAGTCAAGGTATTGGAGCCCTCGCTATGGTTAACTTTATTACGTCTCTTTGGATTGACAAGTCAAGTTATTGGAACCCTTACTCAAGAGCACGATACTGTGATTAAAAATGTGGATACATAATGAACTTGCTAGTACTAAACTAAATATAATGAAATGCCAATGGATACAAATTTGCGCATTCAATTAAGTGAAAATGTTTGTAAAATAGTAATGCACACGCTAGATTGAAAGAATCTTAAAGAAATTTCCAGATGGATGACCGTCTGATGATCAAAATAAAAATGCTGAAAATGTATTTATCAAGGGCAATAACTCTGCAATTCTTGCAAACATTTAACATCAGTCTTAACCATTTCAGCTAAATAAGCAACAGAAAATCAGAATCTACGTGCACAAAAGGGCATAGGACGTTGGTAATCAAATACAATTTTGTGCAGACTCTTCTGTCTGTCAAATGAATCTTTTGAGTTTATAACAACGCAATTTTATAACAAGGGACTGTCCACAAGCAATATATAGCAAATGAAAATAACTTTAAGTGATGATCTGTCTAGACTGATTTTTTATTCACGAAAGACCGTTTCAGAAAGGCTATTTTGCGTTCAACACCAGAAATGTCTGGTAATATTGGATTGTCTGGTGCAGTCTAGTGCAAGAGCTCACCATATTCAAGTGGTCAGCATGAAACTATTTATGCAATATTCACCTGCATAGTAGACATGAAAGTTTCGGGCTCAATCCCTTACTGAAATTCAGCAGGTCAATGGAAGCAACATGGTTCAAGTGCTCACATTTTTTTGTTTCTACTTCATTTCTGAAATAGCATATTTACCAGTTTGTATGTGGAACGTTTTCACCACAATTTGATAATATTCAAATGAAAAACTTTTTTTTTTTAATTGTCTTGACAGAAATGACAATGGTAAGTGAACACAAATTTCTATAATGTGTGATTTTGTGCTTAATTAGACACAATAAGTTACTTTCAACACAGTGTTGGAAAATAACATATCCCTACATGTGTTTTTTAAATCAAACTTTTTCCAGTGTTTGAAATAGTTTTAAATATGAATTTCATCCTAGCAAAAATTACCAGTAGCCCTTATTTAATCAGAAATTAAAATATGTGCAGTAACAGAAATCAAGTGATTTGAGAATCAAACATCTAGTTATTATTTCCAAAGGTTGCTTGTAAATTACAAATGATTGAATACATTACAAAAATTCACAGACTGTCTCCCAGCATTATTATCACAACATCTGTCATGGAAACCATATCTTGTCTACAGTAAGGCAGTGCTCAGTATTAAAGTAACTGTACTCTTAGGGATATACCGGAGGCGGGACAGTTAATGAACCAAGTAAAAGTATGCAGGACTTTTCCTGGCGTATCTAAGGGTCCAAAACGGACCCATTCCCAAGTCCACATGGTCAAAATAAAAATCCCAATTGCAAAAAAAGAAATACCGTATGAACATTTTATCTCAATTTAATTTCAATTACATCTAACTGGGTACATAACTAGTATGTATATGATTTTGTTCTTATAATTTTAATTATTATAAAGAGTTATATTGAATTACTTTTTTACAAATCAGAGTACTTTTCATGTGCAAAAATTCCCAATCCCACAATTCGATTTTCCCAACATGACCAGAAAGAGGCCTGGTTTGATATGATCAAACATAGTGCAGGTGCACTACTTTAAATGATCACAAAGGTAAGCGGAAATTCATGCAAGTTTGAATGTTTGACAATATAAAATGTAGGAGTACATTGTCAGAGAAGTTTGTGTCTACAGACAGTCCATGGTGAATCCAGTAGAGCCCACTCGTCAATTTAATGAAGAAGAAAAATAACCGTCCATGAATAGTCTAATTTTCCAAGAATATGCTTTACGAGTCAACAAATATTATAACTTTCCAAGAATATGCTTTACGAGTCAACAAATATTATAATTTTCCAAGAATATGCTTTACGAGTCAACAAATATTATAATTTTCCAAGAATATGCTTTACGAGTCAACAAATATTATAATTTTCCAAGAATATGTTTTTCGATTCCAAACTTAAGACTGCTGCAATTTTACTCCCCCGAAGAAAGAAATATTTGTGAAGAGTCCATCAGGTTTAATTAAGGTCTGTCTCATTCCATTAAACACTGTGAAACTTTTTCCCCAAATGTGATCTAACAAGCCATTCAGTGAGGCAACCTTGCCTGGAAATTCAATTTTATCCTAGACAGGGGAATAACTTCCATCACTGCCAGGTTGGAGACTTTTAATTGACACTTTCTAATCAGACAAACCCTCTCTACACAATTTCTCAGACAAAATAGTTCACAGTTGCAGAAAATAAGGGGGTATTTTATTCCAAAACATTCAAATTGGCTTGAAAATGATTAATTTCATCTGGAGGAAATTTACAGGCAAATTATCATTTGACTGGGTATTTCCGCTTTCAGGGTGACATAACAGTAACAAATAAGTGCAGTTACCATATCTGCAATGAACAATAATGCACACAAAGCCACACATAAAGTTCTTAACAAAAGCTATTTAAGGTGTCATCTCTGATTAACCTGAGCTTTCCTAGAACGCAGCTCATTTGATAAACAAAGATATGACATACATCCAAACAATATTTCAAATTAACATGAAACGTAACAAGAGTTCCGCGGTCGGAGATGACCGCATTGAAGCCGGATTTTTTATTTAAATGACAGGAAAGTACCATATAACATGGAATAAGAACTTTAACATTTTTACCTACCAAAGTTATAAGAACTTTAACATTTTTACATTCAAGGTCACAGTGACCTTGACCTTAGAATGAATGACCTTGAAATGACCAGTGGTCATCTAAGTGTGCTTGCAAACCTTCATGTCAAGTTTGAAGACTCTATGTCCAAGCATACCAAAGTTATAACAATTTTAACATTTTAACATTTAAGGTCACAGTGACCTTGACCTTCAAATGAATGACATTGAAATGACCAGTGGTCATCTTCTAGTACTGGCCAATCTTTATTTCAAGTTTGAAGACTCTAGGTACAAGCATACCAAAGTTATAACATGAAATAAGAACTTTAACATTTTTACATTCAAGGTCACAGTGACCTTGACCTTCAAATGAATGACCTTGAAATGTCCAGTGGTTACTTACTAGTTCTGGCCAACCTTCATGTCAAGTTTCAAGACTCTAGGTCCAAGCATACCAAAGTTATAACAACTTTAACATTTTTACATTCAAGGTCACAGTGACCTTGACCTTCAAATGAATGACCTTGAAATGTCCAGTGGTTACTTACTAGTTCTGGCCAACCTTCATGTCAAGTTTCAAGACTCTAGGTCCAAGCATACCAAAGTTATAACAACTTTAACATTTTTATATTGAAGGTCAGTGACCTTCACCTTCAAATGAATGACCTTGAAATGACCAGTGGTCATCTGTTAATCCTGGCCAACCTTCATGTCAAGTTTGAAGACTCTAGGTCCAAGCATACCAAAGTTATACCATGAAATAAGAACTTTAACATTTTCGAGCACGCCGCCACCCCGCCCGCCCGCCCCCCCGCCCGCCCGACAACATCAATCTATAAGCCGAGATTTTTTCGAAAAAAATCCGGCTAAAAAAAGTAGTTCTGTGTCATGTTGGTGATGAAAAACATCAAGAATTTATTCCCCAAGAATTGTCACAATTCATCACTCAGCAATAAATGATTTTCTTACATACTTTTTGCAATGAAAAAGTATGCATCTCATTTAATTTATGACTATTTGAATTATGAAAATTCTAAATAAAATTGTGTTTGAACAAGAGACAACTTGCAGACAATTAGATATTTGCAATTCAACACCCTAAAAATATCAGATTTATAACTGCCATAAATTCTCTCAATCTTCGGCAAGGTTTCATCACAAGACTATGGAAGTATTTTATCTACATAAGTTTGTATATCATGGCCTATCATGGCCGACAAGACTGAAGTCAGGTTTAAAGCAAGTATACAATCTTGCTATAATCATAGAGAAAGGTCTACAACAGAAATATACATATATCTGTCTGGACGCTTATGTCAGAAGTCATCTAGAAGTAATTCTTTAAAACATCAAGCCCGCAATCAGCCTTTCAACTTCCCCAAGATGAAAGCATCACATGTGGAGCCAGTCCAGACAGCTTATATACATGAGGTGGAGAAAAACCCAAGCATTCAGCGATAAAAAATACCATTATTGATTAATGGAAAAAAATTAGAGCAGCTTTGACGCTTACCACTAACTAGGTCACATTGATGGCAAAAACTAATAATAAAAAAAGATCGCCATAAAGGACACTCGAATTGCTGTGTGGTGGGTTGCTATTTAGTGGTTTGTTTACAGTTTGACTACATTTTAATTGCTTATAATTCGCTGATAGAAACATTAGCTTTAAAGAATTGTTCACATAAAATTCACTTCATTATGACTGGAATAGCAGTTGTTCAAAGCGTAAAATAAACACATTAATCAGTCTGCAAAGTTTCCTGATTCCAATCTGATAAAAGGGTTTCTCTGTCCATAACACCCACTGTCCATTTAAATTCATTAGCAACACCGAAAATGTTTCCAAAGAGCTGAAAGCCAACGCAACTGGTAAAAATAAGTGCACTAAACATTACAAAGTATTAAGATATTTCTTTTATTTGATAGACCAACGGGAAGAAGCAAAACTGCCTGTATGCATGTTAAAGCAAAGGGAGGTTATCTTTAAGCTCTCGAGGTTCCAGGGAAACAACTCTTGACAAGCACTCAAAATATTCCAGGAAAAATGACTTCCCTTGTGAGGAAAGAGCATCAGCAACAAGTATAAATCTACATCGGAAGTTAAAAAATAACTTGGACATTGTAATAGGGTACTGAATATATAGCATTAATCAATGTATATAAAAATGAATAAATGATACAGAGCAATGACCGATTTAAACCAAGAATAATTCCATTAGTACATCAGCCAACTTAATATATAGCATTATTCAATGTAAAGAAAAATTAATTAATGATACAGAGTAATAATAAAATGATTAAATCTCCACAAACAGTTACACATTTAACTTCTACAAGAAATTAAATCTAAGCATGTTGCCATTAGAACAACTATTGAAACATACTAAATGCAGAATCTGTACCCCTTTTATTAGTCCTACTAATTCACAAAGAACAACAGCATAATAGAACCACATGGTTTTTTAACCCTTTACCACTTAGATATGTATTTTGACGCATTTGTAGTCCTTCACTAGATCCAAGTTTAAAAGGTTTCTTTTCCAAACCTTAAATACTGATGAGCATCAAACAGCATAAAACCTATACAGACAGCGAGTTAATCGCAGGCTGTTCAGGTTTTATGCTGTTTGCACGTAGCCATTTTCACTTTGCTTCTGCTAGGGAAAGTGTTAAATTATGTGACAGTCTAAAAATGTCTGTTACAATAATTTTCTGCACCCTTGAACACAGACATTGAATGCTTGATTTCATTAAAACCCATTCTCTCTCACATGTTAAAATAGTGTTGTGAAACTTCCTTGATAATCTGCATAACAAATATGTCAAGTTGCCACAACATGTGCAAAGATTTCCCTTGTTCAGGTATAGCTCTAATCAAATCTTTTCCATCAGAACAAACCATGTAAGTATGATTTATTACAATCATCTCATTTAATGTGTTTTTAACTACCGTATTTTACCATGTATAGCGCGCTACCATGTATAACGCGCATGCGATTTTTTAAAGCCAAAATGGAGAAAAAAAAGAATTCAAGACCAAAAACCTGAAAATTTGGCCGAAAATGGCGGCCATTCTTATATTGCGCAATCATTTAATCTGAGTTTTTCGGGCGCTTAATTTTTTGTTTTAAAGTAGGGAGCGTTTATACGATCAGGAGCATGGGTTGCAAAGCACTATATTTTCGACAATTTTTAAGATTATTCTCTCGAGAACACCGTTATGTCCTTATTGCCGCTGCGCATGTTTTTTCAAGACCCCTGCGCGTTAAATTCGAACCACTATTACGTATTCCTCACATTTGAACAGTGTAACATTTTCATTACCTGCCGCTCACAACATCGTATGACATCTTCTTCTGCAGACCCGCAACATCTCAATGTCCAATTTTACGCAAATCGTCCGTGGATCCCATTTTATTTTTCATCGACTTAAATATTTCCCCATTAAGAGATGCTCCCCAATAAATCCAGTTTGACCCGGTATTTCGCGCCTTCACTGCGTCTAGTTGATAAGTATTTTATAGTAAGACAAACAATACACCCGAACGCTCAATTCCATACAGTTGGCGTTATCCGCGTAAAGCCATTTGAGAAATATCATTTGTTTGTCTCTATTGAAAGAATAAAACGAGTCTATATCTCTATTGTTGGTTTGTAACCTACGTAGTATACTCGCACAGTAGCATATTTATGCAGAGATCGGAAAATCATTGATAAATGTATTCGTCGTTTCAATGCTTAGGGCCTAGTAATTTCGGCAAATCGGAACTCAACTTACGTAAAACACTTGCTCAATTAACCGTTGAACTCCACCTCCGTTCTTTCCAAAAGGTTCGAAGGCGGAGCTTTGCACGTGCTATTATTTAATTGGACGATTGCCATTGAGGAACAAACACACGATTGGTTCGGCATGTTGATTGCTAGACAAAGGAAGCCAATTTTGTCGGCGAGAAACTTGTCGCTTTATTGCTTCAGACAGGAAGCGGCTTTCCTTTGATGACGTCAAACTGTCAATTCACATAGAGTGCAAATTTTCGGAAATGCTAACATTAAACTTTGGATTAAATTATCAAAATAAACCAAAAGCGAAGTTGAGAAATACTTATTGAAATAATTAGCCTCAGTTCAAATAAGACGTTTTGCGTTGTAAATCAACGAGTTTTCATGACAACGAAAACTTTAACAAACAATACCGCGGCGCACGGGGATCGATATACCTCGATTTTTTTAGTGAACAATCAATGAAGAAGTGTGAAAACACCAACAAAGACATTTTTTTCATCTTTTAATTTTTGTCAAAACTAGTACTACCCCGTTCATTCCTAACCTTTCCCGCTATTTGTTGTTTCGAAAACGGCCCCTTCAGTCTATAACATTATAGGGTGTAGTTTTTTTGCAATAACAAAAATGGCGGCAATTGTGAAGATTTACAATTACGAAATGGATTTTTTGCAATTTAGCAACCAGGAAAGCGTTGTGTCAATGTATTACGCGCACTGAATTTTTATTTTGAAATTTGAAGGTAAAAAACTGCGCGCTATGCATGGTAAAATACGGTACTTATTTTATATTCTCTATTTGTAACTGACTGAAGACAATATAATAAATGCTATTGTGTCACCTTTTGGTTCAAAATTATTCAAATTTCATTTAAAATGTCAGAAATAATTAACAACAATCCTTACAAATTTGTAAGGATTACACATATTGATGCAGAGGTCATTTCTATTGGATAGGGGAGATAACTGCTTCAATAAACAACAAGTTGTTTTTCTATTCTAATAAACTTTTAGCATATATGGTAGTACCTTGACAGCCTTCATCTTTGGACTTCATCCCCTCACATGTTGTTTTCTCTCCAACTGAAACAGTCCCTCCTACTGAAAGATAACGGTGAAATATGCGTCACATTTGTACCAAACAAACATGGGAAAATATGTATCATACATGACACTTGTGGCATCAAAAATCAGAAGTCCAAGGTACGATCATTAATGTCAACAACAAATATAAATATAAGAAAGGCGTATTTTTATTGTATGGGCTGCTCAACTTATGTCTCTTGCGCAAAAACACATAAATTGAATAGAAACAGTTTTTTTGTTTCATTTGGAATGTACATTTCACGTTGATTTTAATTTTTTAATTTCCAAACAGACATGTTTGGATCCATATGTTTGCATTATTCACAGTCAATTTCCTTTTCTGTCAAAAGGAAACGCAGTAATTGTTCAATATTTTTTTAACAACTTTTCTGTCAACAATCTTGTTAAAATTACCAATAACACATTGACGGGTCTATGTGGGACTCACTAATATGGATAAATGTATGTCACTGTTGAGGTAATTGTTAAAGTGTTAACATTGTTGTTTTAAAAGGTTGTATTCAACACATATTCAACGCGTAAGTATGAATATTAATGTAATACAATGCAAATCGTTTAAAATCCCATGCAAAAGAAAATTCAGATTATTGCCACATGGCTTCTCAAGAAGTATATTACCAAGACTAAGATCTTATTATGTCAGAAAATAGTCTTAATTTAGCCATAAATTAAATTTAAACTTAAGAGAATAGCTCGGTTGTTTACAAAGTGAATCATACAGGAAATGGCTGATTTACATTCAAGTGGATATTAATGACAATATCCATGGAACATAATACAAAAATAACATCAAGCATAATCTAACATTGGAAACAATAAAAGTTAATTTCAATCATAAATAGTTTTATGTGAATTGGGAATAAGACATCAAACTGGGAATGGACATCATTTTGGTGATTTTCTCTAACAAAACTATTCATTTCATGATCTAAATTTATTTTTGTAATATATTATCTATAATTTTAGCTTAATAAGCAATTTTCCATTACTTTTTCATTAACAGTGATTGTATTTTTATCATTTAAAGTGTATTTTTAAACCGTGTCCATGCGCGGCATGGACACAGTTTCATTTCATGAGGATTTTTTGTTAAATTAATAAAAAATCCAGTTTTGAAGTAAAATCAATTTAAATGATGCTATTATATATGCAAGTATCTGTTTTAATTATAATTTGTCAAAGTAGATAATTACAACATATATGGTGGACGAACCAGTTATCGAACACCTAAGAAATTAAGTTAAATTTGCAAACACTTAAAATAACAAAAACAATTTGTTTTAACAAATAACTAACAGTTCAATCATTAAATAACTTATCTGTAAAATTTTCAAGCAAATATCCGTCAAGAATTCATAACAATGATTCCTTGTTTATTGTCACCTCTAGCAGACAAAACAAAATGGCGGCCGATGTAAACATGACCTATTACCGAACAGTTCATAAATACTACTCCAGTGAATATAAACAAACATGAAACTGAACAATTTTTTTTGAAACATGAAAATTAACAAAATTAGAAAAGCATGTAGCTTTGAACACAAAAACACAAGTCTATTCCTCTGCAATATTGTGGCAAGGACAATAGAACGGGTCATTTCTCCTAAAAACATTTGTGGCTGTGCAAAACTGCAAGTGCACCCAGTGGCTACAGTTATCAAAGTCACACTTGGCCCACTTTACAAATATCAATGATACGCAGTTAGCAAGTTCTTTTGGCTGAAAGAGGCTGCATACACAACAAGTTTCATCATCATCTTCATCTTCAGAGGATTCAACATCAGTGTTTAGATGTGAGGGTCCAGGCTCTGGGTAAGTGTGTTGTTTTGTTGATTGTTTTTTTTTCAGTTGTTTGTTCCTTGTTTGTGAAGCTGTTTCTTTTGTGGGCATAAGCTTCGAATGTTTGTTGGATTGTTCAGTTTGTTGCTTGTTTTTCTGTTCATTTGTTGTTTCAGCTCTTTCCCTGAGTTTCTGTTCAATTATCGGATCTGTTATTTCTTTGCCAGATGTAAATTCAAGAATGTTATTCTTTTTCTTTGCATTGTTGAATTCTTTCTTTTTGTTAATGACAACTTCTGCTTCATAGAAGAAAACATCAGGATTTCTTTCATGCATGTTTTTGTTGATTTCAGGAACAGATGGTTCAGCAACATATGGTAGCGAAGTGGTAAAATGCTCCTTGCTAACAGCTGACTCGTCAACAGGAAAAACACCTGATTTCTTGAAGGCAGATCGAAGATTTTCCACAGACAATGCTGCTACGTATGCAGCAGATCCAAGAGGAGCAACATTGTACCTTGTTATTTTTGTAGAGGGATTTTCTCTGATAAATCTGTGACACATGGAGTTGTAGATTTTTTGAAGGGGTCCAAAACAACCCACATCAAGGGGTTGAAGGACATGGCTTGTGTGGGCCGGTAAGATGAATAGAATAATGTTATTCTTCTTTGCCCAATCCAGCACTGGAACATTTATGTGGCTTTTATGACCATCAAGCAGAACAAGGATAGGCTGTGACTTGTCCACTCTTTGCACATATCTGAGGAAATGGGTGTCCATGTAGTGTAAAAACACAGCTGAATTTGACCAGCCACTGTCAGACATACACCCTGATGACCCTTGTGTAGACCCTTGTAACAGATCTGCATTCAGGCGTTTCCCTTTGAAAACAAAGAATGGTGGAAGCTGTGTGCCTAATGCGTTTCCACATCCAATTATTGTTGTAACGCAGAACCTTGACGAAGTAACTGCTGGTGCCTTCAATGTGCCACTTATTATGAATGGTGGGGTATGCTCTGTTTGGATACCTTTTTCGTCAATGTTATAGACACACTCAGGTTTGTTGTGGAGGTCATGTTTTTCAACAACGCTCATCAAATTGTTGAAATATTCATGAACATTGGCCTCTGATGTGGCTTCAGCTCTGTAGTTGGACAGTGCCCTCGGACGAACAACTCGCAACTCAGGCCATCGCTGCTGGAAACCCTTAAACCATTTCACAGACAAAGGTTTATCATTTGGCCTTTTACCAAGGAACACTGCATAGTTTGTAGCACTTGCTACAACTTCACTGATGGTATAACCATACCCAAGGGCAGCCATTGTCTTGACATGGTCAACTAGTTTGAGAAGAGTGGAGCTGGTCCGGGTTTGAGGCATTCAGGGTCAATAACCCCTTTCACACGGTCCCATAGTGTAGTATGAGGAACACCATACTGTTTTGCAACAGTTCTTACTGGCAAGCCACTGTCTTTTACTTTAAGGTATGCATTGTGAAGAGCTGTTGGTGAGTAAAGACCTCTGTGTTTAATTATCTTCTTAGGATTAGACTGAAAAAAAAGAAAAACAAACTTAACTTTATGATGATCAATTGTCAAGAAAGAAAAGCTGGAATATTTTTTCGGAACTGTGCTGTAGCTCTAAGAGCGATAATAAAACAAAGTCACATGACTATCACATGACTGTCACGTGACCCGGACTCGACGAAAAAATCTACGTCTGCTGCAACCAAAATTGCAAATGGAAATACGCTTTTTGGTGTGTAAATGCACGTTTTGATAAATGCATTCAAAAAGTAATAGCAAAAAATACATAAAACCGTGTAAATAACAATAAATGCATTTCTTTTACCTGTTTTCGGCGCATTTGTTGCAAGCTTAGTGGACAAGTAGGTCACGGACTTCATAAATGACCATTTGTTTATGGATGTGACGTCATGCGCACTTTTGCGCATGCGCATATAGAACCAAAACAAACCGTCCGATATCAGGTTCTGTTCGATAATAGGTACTTACACGATAAAACTGCATATCATGCACTTTTGATAAAACACAATTTATTCCCAAATTGATGTATTATTCCTAATTCACATAATACAGTGTTTTTACAATATAAAGCAATATACCAATTAATAACACAATAAAGCAAACTAAAAGCATAGGCTTTTAAAATTCCATCAAAGACAATAAAATGACAGAAAACTATTCAAAATTGTCTTGGGGTTATTTACTTTAAATTACTGGACCTAATTGAATTCTTATAAAAAACATTTATCAACAAATAAATAACCATTAAAATGATAAATAAGTAGACACCCTTTTGTGAAGTTAATGCTATTGTGTATCATTTATTGCCAATAGATGACTCTGCCAGAAAGTATGGAAAGTTTTGACAGCTCAGTCTTAATATTTTGCCCACATCTCTCTGATTTATTTTTCAGTATGGGCTTTGTAAACTTTTCTTCTACATAAAACAAACGTGACATTTTACAAAGGGCATGTAACATTCCTTAAAAGGGGCATATTGATTATGTTGTCCATAAAAATAGACGAACAAACACTTCAAATCCAATATCACATTGACAATTTTTTAAGGTTTGAGAATAAATAAGAGATGTATATGTTTAATATTAATTAAATAAGAACTAACTTAAAAATAATCTTTAAAAAAATCATTTTCCATATTGGCCACTAATACTGAGATAGGTGTCTTTAAAAAATACAACAAATTAGTCACAGCCTTCTCTGAAGAGAAATGTAGATAAAAGGAGACAGCTAGACAAAATATGTGTGCCTGTCTGGCCCAGTACATAGCCTCACG
The DNA here is from genome assembly GCF_020536995.1 of Dreissena polymorpha. Lineage (NCBI taxonomy): Eukaryota > Metazoa > Mollusca > Bivalvia > Myida > Dreissenidae > Dreissena > Dreissena polymorpha. The sequence goes on along the minus strand of NC_068359.1, from coordinate 93,031,109 downwards.
GGGTGCCCCACAGTTGTATGTATACATGTCCCCAGGGAAATTAATCACCTTATCAGATATCTGGGCTTTACATGAGTTCCAATTTTGTACAAACTTTCACATGTTTATCCTCATAAGATTTTGTTTGGAAGTTGATTGTTTAAAATAATGTCAAGACAATGTAATTATATCATTTATTTTGTAATTATGAAAAATATTTAGGTATATGATGTTTTGTTCTGCCATTTTAGTTACAATCGGTTAATTTTTCGTCTATAATTCTGACTCCAATTTTTTTTTATTAAAACATTATTTAAAAAAAATATATTGAGACCAACAAATGATTGTTATCACATTGAAAATTTGAAACATTGAAGAACAGTTGGAATATATATATATATATATAAACACGATTTAATGTGACAAAGTTTGCAACAATAACTCGAAGACCACTTGTCTGCCTCATTAATACTGACTCTATATACAATGGCAACAGTAATACCAGACATGGCGAAAGCCTGTCGGCCCGTCGGCCATTGCCGACGATCATTAAAAAAAGGCCGAAGGTGAAATGCAAAATTGTCGGCCTTACTTGGCGGCGATTTTTGCTTCGAAAGAGTGTAACCCTCTTGCAGTTTTCACAACTACATTATTTCATGATAACAAAGTCCAGATATAATACGTTGAATTTCGTAACAAACTGCATCGATAAATTCCGAAAGTTATTCAAAACGTCAACGAAGCGTCTCGCCGAACAACATCATACTTATCTATTGGTTCGCAAAAAGTAGTCGGACATATAGGATAAACGTTCGTTGCACACATGTTGTTAACGTGATCCAATATGGCGGACAATAAAAAAAGAAATAACGATGCTCAGCGAAAAGGACAAATAACAATCAAATTAACGACGGACGTCGCATAATTAGTATGGATTAATTAAAAGCGTGTGTTATTCTACAACGTAGCATACGTTTCAGATACAAATAAAACTCTTTTTTTGGAATTGTTCTGAATGTCACAGAACAAGTGTTTGAAAATTGGAATACAGTCTATTTGCGAAGACAAATACATTTAACAGTTACAGGATTCTCGTTCGAAAATGCAAAAAAGGCAAACATGATTCGATTTATATGTAAATGGATCTTTGTTTAATCAGATTCATGTGCGTATTCTGATTTATTATGTTTGCCACACTATACAGTTAACTGTAATGGCATGTTAGTGAAATGGATATTTAAAGGTAAACTTATTTAATATATTAATTACTCTTAGCTAAATACATCGACAACACTCAAGTATATATGTATAAAGCGTAAATATATCAACAAACTGAAACTAATACACTACATTAATTCCAAATCAAGTTTTCATGCTTATGTTTGCCTTTTTGTGAATTTACTTTGCCATGTCGAGACTAATGGCTCTATGTAATCCCCAGTCAAACGCTTAAAATTGAGGCCTGTGAAAATTTCAACTGGCCTGTGAATTTTTTCTCCTGGTAGGCCAGTCTGGCCTGTAAATTGTATCAAGGACATGACAACCAAAGTATACCTACAGCAATCTGTCATAGCAATATCCAATACAATCCACCACCACTGCCGATGTTATATTCCATTTAAATATGGTATTTCATACATATCATACAATTTAATAATAACATTGTTGATATATCAAACAATAATAATAATACATAAAAGACTCAAACTCAATATGACTATCATGTACACACACTGTACTAGAGACACTGGCGTGGTTTATACATAGCTGTTTGACTAGCGTGACCTACATGTCTGTAGACAGACAGACATGCTCCATGTACACAGACGGTAACTAAAGTGTGTGTATTTATAAAACATAATCATGTAACCTTGTCTAGGTTAAATCAGTATAGAGTGTCAGCCATGAACTGGCGTATGATCAGCTGATCAAGTTGTGAAAACATGGGCTGATGATTATGTTCTATTATGCATTTTAGTTTAATAGCACCTGAAAATGCTATCATTCATTCCCTCCCCACTCAGTGAGAGGTCTACATAAACTTGACAATGTCTGTTGTAACCTGGTAAATTGGTAACAAGAGGAGCAAATGTCCCAGAGCACTTATCATTTTCAAACTAATCCCAGATATCACAACACAATTTTTTAATATTCTAAGCAAGTTTTTTTAAGTGGTTGAAAAATATTACTTCTATATGGCCCAAATGATTTTATTATCGCCACAAATGCAAAACTGCCTAACCTCATGGGGCCATGTTTTAAATGATGCTGAATCATATTTCATAACTGTGACTTTTCTTTTTTTACAGTGATCTAGTGTTGGACTTTATTGAGACAAATGTTCTCACCAAGTAAAATGAAGATTGGGTAATAAATGTTGCATCTAGAGCGTTCACAAGCTTTTTCTTTCATTTGATTAGTGATCTAGATTAACACCCCTCGTGACCTAGTTTCACTCCCTGTTGAGACATAAGTTGGACAATTTAACTGACCAAGTTTCATGAAGATTAAGAAATAAATCTATATGGCCTTTATAGTTTTCATACACTTTTTTAGGTTGACTTCATGATCTGGTATTAAACCCCATGTTATCCAGTTTCAATGATTTCATTGGGACAGTCACAAATATTCTAAGTTCAATGAAGAATGGGCAGTAGATCTTGCCTCTATATTATTCACAAGGTAAATGTTGAAGACAAATGATGGACAAAAGGCAATAACAAAAGCTCACCATTAGCATGTTGTACTCAGGTGAGCTAAAACACACACTGATATTGGAAGACATTCTGGATCTTATCAGTCCAAGGTCACACAGTCACCTGGTTACAGTGTCCATAAAAGCCTGGTTTATGAGGTCATGACCCTGGACTGTGTGTCCCAAGTTGACCTGTTGATGGGGTTTGGTTACAGTAAACAGGAGAAATGGTGAAGACTCTCCTTACTGTTGTTGGTCAAGTAGTTTGCAAAAATGTATCCAATTGGGGGTTTTTTGTAAAAATTATTTTGAACAGAAATAAAACTGACACAAATTTGAACAACACACAGTGCTTGAAAAAGCTGTAATGTAATTAAGCTCTACACTCTAAGATCATTTATTGAATTTATTTAGAAATTAATGTTGCTATTTTAAATGTCTAAGCTCCAAAACATTAACATTAATTGTGAACTATGTTAGCATATTATCACTCACAGATTGTGTCCCTTATTTGGATTCTGTTTGATTTTGCTTATTGAACAAAGTTTAAAAAGAACATAACACTATATTTTGTAAGGGACTGCATAAAGATCAGTACCAAGTAAAAAATGTGAAGTTACACTGTTGCAAAATTAACAGATTTGTCAATTAAAGAATGGTTTTTGAATTGATTTTTCATGATAAAACATTTCGATAACAAGTTTGAAAAGGGAACTTTAATGAATAAAATTTACATGGCCTAGTTAAAACCATTCATTCTATAACAGTTCAAATTCTCCTTACAACTCTGCAAGTGTGAAAACTGAGCAAAAAGATAATTTAATTTGATGGGCAGAATATGGTTCTGAGATCAAAGAAAATGATTGGACTCAAGAAAGTTGCTCCATTTTCAGTTGAAGATTTATGGTGGGAAAATCATAGTAGCTATTGTGTATTAAAATGTATCCTCAAACATAATTTTTTAGGACTTATTGGTTTTCAGCAGCCTGTTTTACACATTAATGTCTGCAGCCATTGAATAGAGGAGGGTTTCATTAAAATAAGTGGTTATTCTGTTATTTAAATACAATTACAGTGAGGTGATAGGTAACTTATTATTTAATGCTCAATTGACACCATTTCCCCTTGATTTGTAACAGTTTTCTATGTGTTTTTAAAAAAGTCATCATGTTTAATTGTGCTTGTGTATTAAGAGCTGCCCTCTTGAAAAATGAGGCTTCGTGCATGAGCCTAAAGTATTGTTCCAGATGAGTCTGTGCAGTAAGCACAGGCAAATTAGGGACAACACATTTGCTTGGAATATTTGGTTTAAAGAAAGTCTCTTCATAGCGAAAATCTAGTCTTAGGCAGAGTGTTAACCCTGGTTAGTCTGAGGCAGAGTGTTAACCCTGGTTAGTCTGAGGCAGAGTGTTAACCCTGGTTAGTCTGAGGCAGAGTGTTAACCCTGGTTAGCCTCAGTGCAGGTGAGGCAGAGTGTTAGCCCTGGTTAGTCTGAGGCAGAGTGTTAACCCTGGTTAGTCTGAGGCAGACTGTTAACCCTGGTTAGTCTGAGGCAGAGTGTTAACCCTGGTTAGTCTGAGGCAGAGTGTTAACCCTGGTTAGCCTCAGTGCAGGTGAGGCAGAGTGTTAACCCTGGTTAGTCTGAGGCAGAGTGTTAACCCTGGTTAGTCTGAGGCAGAGTGTTAACCCTGGTTAGCCTCAGTGCAGGTGAGGCAGAGTGTTAGCCCTGGTTAGCCTCAGTGCAGGTGAGGCAGAGTGTTAGCCCTGGTTAGCCTCAGTGCAGGTGAGGCAGAGTGTTAGCCCTGGTTAGCCTCAGTGCAGGTGAGGCCGAGTGTTAACCCTGGTTAGCCTCAGTGCAGGTGAGGCAGAGTGTTAGCCCTGGTTAGCCTCAGTGCAGGTGAGGCAGAGTGTTAGCCCTGGTTAGCCTCAGTGCAGGTGAGGCAGAGTGTTAGCCCTGGTTAGCCTCAGTGCAGGTGAGGCAGAGTGTTAACCCTGGTTAGTCTGAGGCAGAGTGTTAACCCTGGTTAGTCTCAGTGCAGGCTGAAAAGACTAATCTGGGATGTCACTTTAAGCAAATGCATTAAGCTCCATTTTCCATCCAAGAGCAAAGCTCTGTCACAATATGGTTTACTTTCTGTGGAAAACGCAAGGATTCTAAAAAGAAACACTGACCATTGTATACTATACTGAATGAAACATTTGCTTGAGTAACTTTGTCACATGAATCTTTTAAGATTTACTGATTGATTTTGCAAAGTAGAAACAATTTGTTCCATAACTGTTGAATGTGTGTGCATTGAATTTGCTTTGTAATGTTAATAAATTTACATGAACTTAATTAAAGTTTCTTTATTGCTGTATACATGTTCAATTGTTATTGCACCTGATGCCCTTCCTATTGGGGTCAGTAAGAGCAGTTCAATGTGACAAATGGCATGCTGAACCAACAATTCACAGTATCACTATCAATTTTAAATTACACTACACATGGGGAACATTTATTTACTGCCTGCTATTTCACTGATTTATGCAGTCATAATAACTTTTTTAAAGTTATAAGCCTAGATTTTCTCTAAGGGGTTTTACTTTCTTTTTGGATGAAAGTAATTTTATACATGGCACGTACAATAACAAAGTTCATTACACAAAGTTAAATATGTGTTAATTGACAATAAGTTTAATTACAGCACAATGAAAGATCAAACTTTACAATTCAACTGTATTCCAACAAACAAGTCAAAGGGGAGTGACTTTCACATTTCATTAAATTGCGTCCCAAACTGCAAACATCCAAACTGCAAACGGATGTTTGCTGGTATTAAATTAAGTAGTATTTTCTACTTTTTTTCAATATTATTTAGTATCAAAAGCCATAAAAAAACTTGTCTTAAATATGTCAACAGGAAACTTTTTTTATCATAATAGACACCTAGAATTCTAAAAAAAAATGAGAGAAAAAACAACACTCAAATTAATTACTTGACACAGATTTATAAAGATTATATAAGTATTTAAAAGGTTCTCACATATAGTCATAAATCAATTTTAACAAAAAAGACTTACAATAAAATCCGCTGGATGTGACTGCCCGCCCTGTGAAGGATGCGATGATCTGTTGAGGAAGACACACTATCAAGTTACGCCAACCAACTGTTGCAGGACTTTCTGTAATTCAACGCTCACGTAATGTCTGATCACCTCAATACTGCACCTGAATATCAGACCAGCAATCAATATATTGATACGAAATAAGTCTACTATCAGGGACTACCTGGAGTGCCTCAGTACCATTGACACCACATACCCATGTACCGTCTACTGGGGAGACTTGTTCATCCGCATGATCAATAAGCAAATCTCCTCATCAACACTTATTAACTTGTCTGTGTCACGATTGTTTCACATATATTTTCAGCCTGTAAAATAATGATAATTTTCTTACTGTGTCCATAATGCGGAAAAAAGATAAGAGTGTATAAGTACCAGTAGCGGTAAATATTAGTATTTTCAGTCTCATATTGAAATAAAAAATTTGCAAGAACATTTTTCAAATTTCACAGCTTTTTACTCTTCCTTCTGAATGACAGTAAGTGGTCTTAGTCATTTTGAAAATTTTACCAACCCTTTTTTCTCCACCAAAAAAATACGGGAATGTTATAATAGCTCTAATCTGCAGATAATCTGCAGATTATCAACATCCTAATAAAACCATCTTGAAAACCGAGCAATATCAATTGCATTTCTTTGGGAATTATTGGTTTAATGGAAGACGCCAGTTATGTACATCTGATAATACTAATGTTCTGCGCGTGTCACCTGATCCGTACCGATTTCCTGTAAGAGATCTGTCCAAATGAGTTCTAATACAAACACATAATGGGACCGGACCAATACCCAACTCACAATTTTACAAGAAGTAACATGTCCTTTATATCTCCTGTGATTTATTTAAAGAGATGTGCACCGTTATAAGATTACATTTAGAACAATTTGACAAGCTTTCTTCTTAAGTACTTTTTATTTAAAGATTTCTCAGAAAATCTTGGGGTCCATGACAAATTTCGCAGGCTATCGGCTTTAAAACTCCTAATGCATCTGGTTGGTAGTGTTCACAGTCTGGAAACATGCTAAAGACTTCCCCCATCCTATCAAGGACATGACAAATATGGCATGATGTTTTTTTACTAATATAAACTGCAGTTGATGTAAAAAAAAAATCCCCCTTTTAATCCCTTTATCTTGGAGCGTGTATAATATTATATGACTCAAGAGGATTTGTTTAAACATACCCACTTTTCATAGGGCCATTTTTAACATTTACATACTTTGTTGCATTGTTTATTATGTTAATTATATCACAATAAATGACAACCCAGCCTCTTGTCTGTCCTATGCCTAATTGGGCATTTACTGCTGTTATCTTTCCCAAATACCCAATGTATCAACGCATTTTTTATTTGGATTTTTAGGAAATGCAACTTTTTGTCACTGGCACAGGACTGTTTGTAAGTTTTTTGTTTCTGTACTGAATACAATTACAAACAAAATTTTATTTTTTGTAAATTTAATGTTTGCATTGCAGGACAGTCAGAATTTTCTCTGTGTCTTATCAAATTATCAGTAACAAATGTGAGGCGATCATTTTTTTTTAATCTAAAATGATTTTAATGCATCCAATGTTTAAAGGGGCCTTTTCACAGATTTTGGCATGTTTTGAAGTTTGTCATTAAATGCTTTATATTGATAAATATAATCATTGGATATAAAAAGCTCCAGTAAAAAATCAGGAATAAAATTTTTAATAAGAAAAAAAAGGTAACCCTCTGCGGGACTCAAACCACTGACCCCTGGAGTCCTGGAGTAAAAAGCCTGCGACTTAGACCACTCGAGCATCCTTTTCTGTATAGAATATAAGGCATATTAGATACTTTATATAAGCAATCCTCGTAGTTTCCCAAAACATAACGACAACAACAGAACTCTCCAAATTATTAATTCGCTTCGCGTTGCAACGCTTTATAATTTTCGGGTTTTTAAATTGTCAAAAGATGCATATAATGGCTATTTTAGAGCATGGTAAATGTTCAGTATTACTGTTACCTCACAAATATCATAACTAAAATGAAAATTTGCAAATCTGAAACAATTTTTTTCAATTTTGTCAATTTACCCGTAAGTGAAAAGGCCCCTTTAATTTGTAAAAATGCAGAAAATACCAGAATAGTGAAAATGTCATACAATGACTGCATCACTAAATGTGTATTACAAATCAACTGTACATGTAAATTACAAACATACCATAACAGCTCTCGAATGGCCCACCATCTGTTGTCTACGCTGTTTGTTTATGTCCAAACAGGGCTGCACGCAATTCTGTATCCTGAAATACAATGCAAAACATAAACTGGAAGTGCAACGTGTCCTAAATAAACATATCTAGATGCAAATGAGCAACAAGGGACAAAATTGTCACAAAACCAGGTTTTCATTGTGAAAAAAAAATCTGATAAAGGGAGAAAACTCAAACTGAACTTTTGAAATGACCAAAAAAAATTAACCCCCTTTGTAAGTTTTTTTTTTTTTAAATCTATTTTTAGTCGTGGCGACCTTGACATTGGAGATATTGACGTGATTCTTTCGTGGGACACACCGTCCCATGATGGTGAACAAATGTGCCAAATGATTTTAAAATCTCACAATGAATGACATAGTTATGGCCAGGACAAGCTCATTTATGGCCATTTTTGACCTTTGAACTCAAAGTGTGACCTTGACCTTGGAGATATCGACGTAATTATTTCGCGCGACACACCGTCCAATGATGGTGAACAAATGTGCCAAATGATTTTAAAATCTGACGATGAACCACATAGTTATGGCTCGGACAAGCTCATTTATGGCCATTTTTGACCTTTGAACTCAAAGTGTGACCTTGACCTTGGAGATATCGACGTAATTATTTCGCGCGACACACCGTCCAATGATGGTGAACAAATGTGCCAAATGATTTTAAAATCTGACAATGAACGACATAGTTATGGCCCGGACAAGCTTATTCCGCCAGCCCGCCAGCCAGCCAGCCCGCCAGCCAGCCAGCCCGCCCGCATTCGCCAATCTAATAACCAGTTTTTTCCTTCGGAAAACCTGGTTAATAAATAAAATATAATTAAAGAAGGAGTGTATGATGATGTAAAACTATTAACTGTCTCAAATGATAAATATTTTACCAATACTTCAATAAATGTCAAAAACATACAGATGTTATGCAATTAAAATAGAAACTCATTCCTGGTCAAGGGCAAAAAAAACAGGAATACATGGGTCACTGGGGGCATTCAAATCAACATATAAATATTGCTAATATGTAAACAGTTTGACAATAAAATAATACTTTATTTGTTCCATGTATTAAAAGAGTTTGTTAATGTTGATCATTTTAATATGACATACCCAAAACAAGTTTTTAATAGGTTAAGAAAGGACTCTTAATCAAGTAGACATTTCCTCTCTAAAACAATATTATTGTACAAGATTTTTTTATTAACAAATGCATATAAAAAATTTCATTTGATACATAAGAGCACAGTAGAAAATTATCAAGGCCACACAAATCTATCAAAACTGTTATGTAAGAATTCTTATTATAAAACTATCTGTCATATTGCACAATTTTAAATCTCTGATCACAAATGCAGGTAAAATGCTAATAAATTGCAATCACATTTTTATGTTATTATTACATTATAATAGTCCTATCAATTTCACGGAGTAAATGGATTGTGTAAGGACGTTATGAAAACCAAACAACCAAGTGTCAATTCAACCATATAAGCACTTTGGAAGAGTTTCAGATTATTTTAATTACATTATTTTGATCAGTCAGCCTTTGTAGAAGACAAGATTTCATAACATGACCATCAGGGGGTTTTCTAGCCATTTTGGGAAAAGGAGTCTAGTCAAATTGGGAATTTTTCTAACGATAAATGTGGCAAATTTGGGAATTATTTATCGACAAAAAGGTCTTAATTAAAGTTATATATTTTGTAGGATGTTTGAAAAATAAAGTTGAGATATTGCGTCTAATAATCATAAGTCACAAGAGACTTCTTTCTTTAAAAAAAAGGGATTTTTTAAAATAATATCTGTTTGTGATTGGGTCCGTTTGCTTCGGGATCGGGTCCGTTTTACGGCCCTTTTTGCATAGAAGAAAATCCCCTGCCTATACTGATCTAGTTTAAAGATTAAAATTAAGGAACCCATCATATAATCATATTATTATATGGCAAAAAGAAAGCTTTCTGAATATGCTGGACATGATTACATTGACATCCTATTAGATTTTGAACATTATTGGGTATTTCACCACAATTAACACATATTGCCCCTGTGGAAGCCTTTTTAGTATTAATTAATTGGCCCGTTTAAATAAGTCCCAAAGTATGTCAATTTCAAGATCACAATGAGTTGGGCGTGTTGATAGTGTTAATAGAAAAATTACAAACAAGTATCAAATCTTTGTAGCAAGCAGTTTTGATGTCATTTTGGCTTGGACAAGTGTGTGTGTATTTCAAAGTTTATGAGGTGCTTTCCAAGCCAGAGGCTTCATCATGTGTGGATCAAGAGTGTGACCCAGCACTTCTCGCTAATTAACTTACTAAACTCTTGAAAATTGGGACAAACTTTGAGTTAAAGCTTCAATTTCCAGCTATTTCATTGCTACTAAAAATAATTTCAATTTTGGTGTGGTCTTCAGTTGTGGGGGAAGTCGTAGTACGCTGAGGAAACCCCACCTGTTTCGTATGGTAAACACCAACCAAACTCACATGCTTCCGGGAACGGGAATCAAACCAGGGTCACCTTGGTTAGAAGCGAGTGTACCAACCATTGCGCAAGCCAGATAGCCGTCTAAATTCTTATACAAGAATTCGGACTGTTTCAATTAGTCCAAGCCCAAAATATGATCAGGTGATGTGTGTTGGTAGTATTTAGAGACATCATCCATTCAAGTATTAAAACTTTCTAGGACGAATAATTGATGTTAAAACGGAATGTCTTTTTATTTTAAGCTGGTATAGGGAGGGAGGGGCAAAAAAAGGACAGGCCCATCACTTAATGAAAAACCCCATCTATAAATATTGAGGGCATGAAAAGAAGAAAAACCATCATCAAAGGTCAACTTTTTGTATGTTTATGTGAATTGTTTGCTATTTTCAAATAGGTAATATCAGTATTTCAGTAAACGCTTTGCATGCTGGGAAATTTGTCATCTGCTAAAATGTCGTCTGCTGAATTTCTAAAATTAGCATTTTCTTCGATTTTTTTTCAAAGAATACTATCAGAATAGCAAACAGTTTGAATCCTGATGAGACGCCACGCTCTGTGGCTTCTCATCTGGATCCAAACTGTTTGCAAAGGCCTTCAAAATTCAGTTCCAGCACTGAAAGGGTTAAATCTTTTGCAGTCAACCTACTTAATTTTTCCTGGAATTTTAAATTTTAAATAAGTTGATATAAATACATATAAGAAACTAAAACCTATCTTCATACAACTTTGTTCCGAACCGTGTTTATTTATTGCTGCAGTGTCTCTATTAAATATTGCAAAACTATAGCAACCTTACACTGACACCATTGAAAATATAAGCAATCAGATAGCAAGGTAATTAAATACAATCCATTATTTGCTAACATTCATCTCCCATATGATTTAAACGCCAGACTGCTGAAGTCATCACAAAATCATTAATAATCTAGCCTGATGGTTACAACACTGTTTCTCAATAGTTTTGACGGAGAAACCAACATCAAATGAACTGGTATCGAGAGTATACATGGAGAGATCAATGAATTCAATGCAGACATGTTTATTGATTGATCTGTCTACCTTGTATTGAGTTTGCCCTAGCCCACTGGTACATGGCATACTTTTCACTAAGTGGATTGTACATAATTAAGTAGTCAGACACGATTGTGTTTGCCCTCACATGGCCTTACTAGAGTCTGTGAAAACATGTCATAACAACTTGTCACTATGCTATCACCATGTTGAGATATTTTCCACCAATATGGTTACACCTTTAACTACCTTTGATTTACAAGAAAAAAACAAAAGATATGTTTGTCAGAAACACAATGCCCCCTAATGGGCCCCTTTGAATTTTTTCGTTTTATTTTTACCTTTGACCTTGCAGTATGACCTTGACCTTTCACCACTCAAAACGTGCAGCTCCATAAGATATACATGAATGCCAAATATCAAGTTGCTATCATCAATATTGCAAAAGTTATGACCAAGGCTTAAGTTTTTTGACTCATACATTATGACAGACAGACACATACAATGACAGACAGACAGACAGACAGGCCAAAAACAATATACCCCCGATCATTTGATCCGGGGGCGTAAAAATCATATGCACCAAAAACCAGGATATTAACTAAGAATAACAGCCAGTTCCAACATTAAAATAATGAACATGTGCTAATATAATTATTATCATCGGATATATACTATTCTCATCATAAATTAAATATTAACTGAATTCATAAAAGTTCCACCATTATTAACAAGAAATCATATCCAAATATGTGTGAAAGAATCTTGGGATGTCCAAATATTGGTGAAGGGACGTTTATTTGTATTGTTTCAATTTTTAAGAATAATTGGTGTGCGAATTTACTTTTAAATATTATTAATTTATATTCCAGTAAAACCAAGAAAAAGTTTCTTAAAGAATGGTGTCCTGGCCTAGATTTAACACTTACTGTGAAACCATTATTAATCGCCAGGAATTAATTTTCATAAATTTCGTCAGTCGACCGATCGGCGAATTTAAGATCCTAACGAACAATCATGCTCTATGTTTGAACAAATACAAACACCAAGTTGAACAATATTTTAAAACTTTACCGTACACATGAGGCATTAAATTCAAACATAATCCATGCACACATTCACTGCTGTTTCGTAATCAAGATTAATCCGGTTTTGACACAAAGGGATGTAGATTACACAAGGTACTTAACTGACACGTGACACTTCTTTAAAACGCGTGTGCATTACAGCTGTGTCGAATGCGTTGACTTCGTTTATGTAGAATGGTAATGAAATAGCGCTAATTGTTTATAACTGTATTACCCATTAGGTGCATTGTGTTTTTCAGGGGTGTTGCATATTAGCCATCACGCAGCGAATGCCGATGAAAGACAATAAACCAAATGAAAAGATGACGATGTGTGATCAACATGCGTATTTATCACAAATTAATAAAGAATATTTTAATTGCTGTTTGTTGTTTGATTGTTTGCGTTTAACCACACTTATTACTATTTTATATGTATCAATTTATTTATTTTTGAATTATTGACATTATTGATTTATATACCGGTAGTTTACTTTTTAAGAACAAACACACACATAGAGTTTCTAATTTTAATGTTGATATTAGAATAAAAAGCATTTTATTTGAAAAAAAACACTTAACAAACTGGAACCTCTTTCGTATAACACAAACAGTTTTAAAACGGTATTGACAGCATTTTAATAAAAATCATACCAACTAGAACACATACCCAATTGGCAATTGGCTTCGTTGTTACAAACACTCGTTTACGGTTATTTGATCCCACTTGTCCGCTAATCATAACAATGAACGTGTTAATGGCATACATTAAGAGGGTCCATTACTGTCCCTTGATAACAAAAGACTAGTTAATTGGCATGTGACAAACAGGCCCCACCTCCTGCAGTGATTCTCAAGTGTGTTCCCGCATTCGTACCACGATTTTTCGCAACTGCGACTGATCGCGAATATGTATTACACACAAATCGGATATTGACTGACGCATTTTTTTTTAATTCAAAATCATAAATCGGCGAATTTAAGTGCTGACGAAATCGTCATTTTTATAAAAATGACGAAATTTTGTGCTGTCGAAAATAAATGGTTTCACAGTATGTCTAGAGATGCCAGGATATATAAAACAATTTCTCATGGTTCAAACAGAAATCTCAAACCTAAATTCAAGCACTTTTCAAGGACTTTTCAAGGCCAAATTTTCATTTTCAAGGCCGAGCACCGTACGTTAGTTTCCTTTAAAAACTGCATTTTCAAACCAGATTTACATAGTAAATATCATTTTTTTATTTGCTCAAACACATTACACTTATTCCACAATAACTCATACGTGTTATTTCTAGTTATTACATAGAAATACAGGTTATCCATCCTTAACACAATGAGTGTCACATATGTACAGTACAGCCAACGCGGCTCAAACATAATCCGCGGCTACGCCACGGCCAGATTATTAGTACGCGGCCGCCGAATCGTGTGTTCACGCGGCGTATCGCCGTGGCAATCGGCATCGATCCGCGCAACGACGCAGAGTCTGTATTAACCTCGCGTAATTTCGCGGAGTAAATCCGCCGCATACGTACGCGGCAGATCGAGTGAAAAGATATCCACCCACATGTACATACATGTATGTGAAGCGTAGAATTAATTACTCGCAACTGTTAATGTTTCGTTCGATTATCATTATTAAATTTGTAATCCGAAACACACTTTCGAATTTTAATGCTAACGCGACCTTTGGCAAATTCTAGCGTCAAATAAACAGTGCTAAAATATCCTTTGTTTCATAAAAAGCGCGCGAAAATTATGCAGACATGTAGAACGTCGTTTGGAAAGTTTGGGTGTATTTTATGTTGTATAAAAACATGAACATCACGTCAAGCGTAAATCGTGTGTTCAGTTGAAAAAAAGCACCGATTAGACGTTATTTCATCATCTCTATAAATAGTAACACATGCCAAAATGTATTTGATACTTAAGGAAATATCGAGAATGTTTGTGTATCATAAATATTTACCAGCATTTGCTTTAAAACTGGAATATACAGAATTACCGGGTAATTAGTAGCGATATTAACTGTATAATATGAACAAAATAAAACGTGTTTACATACACATATTCAAACAATAGTTATAATAAGCTGATAATTAACAAAACAACAAATACGTCGTCACCGTCTTGATTATTGATGTTGCTTCAAGCTGCTAATTTTCTTAGCTTAAATATAATAGCAAAATCAACATGCAATTAATTCATAAATCAACCATATGCTGGAGCCTTGACCACTTGTATGTGCGAAAACATAATTACGTGACAGTGTTTATGTGTGAAATACATACACTACGGGCGGGAAACAAACTTAATTGGCCAGACACATTAACTATGCTTACATGTATATGCTAAGACAATCCGCGCACAATACATTTATTATGATTTTAATTATTATTATAATTGTTCTTTCAAAATTTGTAAACTACATGTAACTAAAAAAATTGAAGATTTTTTATTTCATGATGCGCATCGATTCGGCATCATGTCGCGGATCGCGGCATGCCTCGGCGGACAGATGCGAAGTTTCGCGGCGAAATGCGACTTGCCGCCGCATACTGACGCGGCTTCAACGACTGAAGCGGCATCGACTCGTTTCGCCTTGCCGCCGCGGATCGCGAAATACGTTTGTTCCGCATTGGCTGTACTGTATTTACATTTAAAAGTTATTACAAACAAACACATTGTCTCTTTCTATGCTCACATCAAACAGACTAGTTCATTACATTTGAACAGCAGTCAGTTACTATAACATTTTGTCTTTAACAGAATTGATTTCCTTTTCCAGTTCTTCCAGCTCTCTCCTCTTATTCAGTTAACCACCCTGGTTTGAAACGACACTTCCCCATCCCTGCGTTTTCACTCGCAAAAATTGATCACAATGAAGAACCTCTGACGTAGTACACATAATCTGTGACGTGTACACATAACGTTTCGTACTAAATAGTGTACGAAACTTATATTTCGTATTCAACTTTTTTTGCGCGAAGGAATTTATGATAAATTTTCATAATATTTCCCTTAAGAACGATTTAAGTAAAATAATAAAAGCGATGATAAAAGTAATTTTGAGCATAAATAAACATTTTCAAGGCTTTTTTACATGAAATAAGCACTTTTCAAGCACTTTTTCAAGGCCAACCTTTGTTCAAGGGCTTTTCAAGCCTTGGACTCGTTTTCAAGCACTTTTCAAGCCCTGTGCGAACCCTGTTTCTGCATGATATTGTCAAACAAATCTAACTGCATTTGACTACATATATTCAATCAGCAAATAGCGCAAGCACGCTGATACTGATGCGTACTGTTTGTGATATCTAAATTTACTGCCTTTTTCTATCTAATACAAGAGGTAAAATTAGTGCCTGTTGTTTGAGTTTAATGTTTAGCCAATACACTCACTGCATAGAAACAAAATAGTGTTTTAAGTCAAAAAATGTTTTTTATAATAATTCCAAAATTATAAATAAACTGATTGTTTCTTTATTGTTATCATTCATTCTTCAACAGAACCACTCACTGAATACTCAACTTTAAAGAACAATTAAAACCTATGCTTGACTGCCTGTCTGCAAGCTAACAATGTTTCGTATTGTTTATGAATGAGCTTCCCACCTAGAAGACACGACTTGTTATAAATTACAAAGTTCCAGGTCATAATTTCATTCACATTTTACATAATATCATCATTGTTTCTACTGCATAATTTCATTCACATTTTCAAGCAAACAACTGTATCCATGTAGAATTCAAATTAAGCATTCAGATAACACTAACAATAAACATAAAACATCGCTGAACTTTCTGGTATGGGCTACACATGTCTTCAACACAAATTCTGCGTTTTGTTAATATACAAACAAAACACCTAAACTACTTTTGTCACAGCTTAATTGCTCTAGGACCCTGGACAACCTTAACTCTTTCAGTGCTGGAACCGAATTTTGAAAGCCTTTGCAAACAGTTTGGATCCAGATCAGACGCCACAGAACATGGCGTCTCATCAGGATCCAAACTGTTTGCTATTCTGATAGTATTCTTTGAAAAAAAATCAAAGAAAATGCTAACTTTAGAAATTCAGCAGACGACATTTTAGCAGACGACAAATTTCCCAGCATGTAAAGGGTTAACAAAGATCTTGCAGTGTGTTAATGACTGAATATTGTATTCAATGAGAGATATGAGCAGTGCTCTGGGAAAACAGGGCATGTACATAGTGCCGTCCCAGATAAGCCTGTGAAGTCTGCGCAGGCTTACCAGGGACAACACTACGCTTTTATGGTATGTATATAGGAAGTCTTTGTAGAGAAAATCCTGATTAGGAACAAAAAGTGTCGTCCCTGATAAGCCAGTGTGGACTGCACAGGCTAATCTGAGACGGAGCTTTCCGCACATGCACAATGACAAGTTTTCTCAGGAACAGCCAATTTTTTTATAACGCAGCTGACAGTATATTCCTTAGAAATATTTCAAGGAATTAAGCAAAATTACTAAAATTAGTGAATAATTATGTTGGTGATCAGTATTTTGTATTAATGCTCAAAAACCACAGCTTGATGTTCACATGCCTTACAACTCCATCACATGTACATCCCTCAAAAAGCTTAATAAGGAACAAGCAAATTCGTTGCATTGATAACCCCCGCCAATATGCTTCTGGACACAAAAGTGTTATATTTGACACTCAAAAAAGCATTTTTTCAAGATACCAAGGGCCATAACTCCGTTATTAACAGATGGTGTACAATGCCATTTGACATGCATCATCATCATATCCATATATATACTCATACCAAGTTTCAATGAAATCTGCCAAAGCACTTCCAAAATATGGCTCCAGACGGACAGACGGAAAGATGGACGGACAACGCCAAAACAATATCCCTCCGCCTATGGCGGGGCATAATATATTATACAGGTGTAAAATGCGATTTATTTTCTCTATTTCAAACCCATTCTGAAAGAAATTTTCAACCTTTAAAAGTATTTGCAAAGCAGTCAACATAATAATAATGATGTTTTGTCTCAAGTTGTTGCTTTATAATTACAAGATAACAATCTCAACAATAACTTAACCTTAACAAAACTAGTGCCAACCTACAGGCAAGCATGATTCTGTGAAAACTGGGCTCAATGCGTCTGGTTAACCCTTTCAGCGCTGGAACCGAATATAAAGGGCCTTTGCAAACAGTTTGGATCCAGATGAGACGCCACAGAACGTGGCGTCTCATCTGGATCCAAACTGTTTGCTATTCTGATAATATTCTTTGGAAAAAAAATCGAAGAAAATGCTAATTTTAGAAATTCAGCAGACAAAATTTTAGCAGACGACAAATTTCCCAGCATGCAAAGGGTTAAAGGGTCTGCCTAGATAAGTAATTAAGGAAGAAACTTTCCAATTTTATGGTATTTTTTGTTAAACCCTTTACCACTTAGAAGCAAAGTAAAAATAGCTATAAGAAAACAGCATAAAACCAGAACAGCCTGTGAGTAATTCGCAGTCTGTTGACAGGCTTTATGCTGTTTGCTGCTCATCAGTATCTAAGGGATGGAAATGAAGCCGTCAAAACTTGAATTTTGTAATATAGGTCTTTTATTTAATTTAACTCTCTAAGGGACTACAATGCATCAAAATACTTATCTTAGTGAGAAAGTGTTAAAGGAGGTCTGTCTGTGAATATGCTCAAAGTATTATCCCTGATTAAATTGCACAGGCTAATCTGGGATGACACTTTACACAAATGCATTAAGTCTGGTTTTCCCAGAACGCTGCATATATAATAATCTTAGGAATTCCATAAATTTAGTACATATCATAAAACAGCTACTTACACCTGAACCAAAGATAATTCAAAACATCTTTAATCTATTAGTTGTAAAATGAAAATTTGGCATGTAATAGCATAGCGCTTTATAGCTTTATAGGAGCATGCACTTTGAAATATGTTTCAAGGACGATTTCATAAATACTTTCTGCCAAAGGCAAATATTTTGTCGGCTTGTTACATAAATTCTCAGACATAGCAAGGGTAATCTTCAAACAAATCAAATACATAGAAGCAGGCATTGAAAAAATACAATTGTTTGCTCCAATTTGCAAGTGAAATTGAAGTTTATTTTATACTTGATTGGCGATGCAACAATTTTTCCTGCTTCTGAAATATGAATCCAATGCCTTAACTCCTGGCTATCCAATAGAAAGGGAAAAGAACGAGCAAAACGCAGTAAAGTAATTGTGGAATTTGTTGCATTAAATGCCCTTAATTTATGGATGGTGCTGCCAAAAATCTTCGATTATTAAAGTATTCACACAGTTTTTACACATTGAAAAAGACTTTTATGTAGGTCTTTCTGTAAAAAATTGAATTTTATTAGGTTATTTTTGTTTCAATAATTTTATTATTTGAACTTTTATATACATGATTAAATAATTAATATATATGGAAATAATTCTTGATCAACTGGGTAACCAATTTTTAGCTACATCAAATTTCTTGAATACCTGTTGTAGTCATGCAGTTTTCTAATATTAGTCTTGCATTGTAACAACCTTTTAAAAATGTTCATAGAATTACACTTAGCCCTTTTCAGACAGATATTTCAAAAATATCTTTCAAATATGTTTTGGCATTTTATATACTGCTGAAGATTCACCTTCCCCTAGCTGTAACCCCCTCCCCAAGCTGCTACCCCTTCCAAAAACCATCAAAATTGTCCATTTGTGATATACAATAACAAAACAAAAGAAGCTTTTGTCAAAATTTGTTTGGTACTCATATATAACATGTACAGCGATTTTTTGGCCCACTGGGAAAAGTGCCTGTACCGGTCCAATTGGGAAAAATTGAGTTGTGAAAACCTCAAAATTGGGAAATATCGAGTCATGAAAACCTCAAAATTGGGAAATATCGAGTCATGAAAACCTTAAAATTGGGAAAAATCGCGCCATGAAAGCTTCAAATTGGGAAATTAGTGTATTTGACTTTTTGCAAACAAATACCTTAAAATTGAGAATAACTGATGTCAAGTTATTGATATTATATTTACTAAGGTTCTAGCCATAGAGCTGCATAAGTTAATTAATTAAAGTTACATAATTAAAGTAACATTCAAGAAAAAAAAATACAAAAAATTTAACCTTCATTTGGGAAATTTGTAATTTTTCCCAGATTGGGAAAGTGCCATTTTCCGGTACTTTACAAAGAAGGAAAAAAATTGCTGATATATAACATTGTATGTGACTTCAATCCTAGAAATGCTGATCTCGACACACCAGTCAATTTCCGAAAGCTCACTTCTTCAACAACTTGCAACTATTTCTTTCAAGTTTGCTGTTTGATGATCTCTTTAAGTTAGACTTGTGTGAACAGGCCTCAATATTCCCTTTAGTACAAAGTCTTTTGCGTTGTTTGATACCAAGGTTTTTGCAAATCGGTTGAACATTTATGGATTATTGAGCTTTGGAAATTGGCTGGTGTGCTGACATCAGCATTTCAAGGTTCCAAGTCACATAGTACCTTGTTGCTTGTAATATATATATACAATCAAACCTGAGAATAGCGATCAGTCAAGGGAAATGACCAAAGTGACCGTTGTCCACAGGTGACCTTTGTTTTGGGATCACAATTTTAAGATGGTTGGTCAGTTGGTAGTATTGCTACGTCGTTACCCCACCCAGTTGTTTGCATACAGTGTAAAATAAAGGCTCATTGCCGATTACTAAGCTTAATAACAGAATAAACTTACATTGAATAATATAGAATAATATCTTATAGATTGATTTAATTTCATACTGTTAAACTAAATCAATGACTTTATCAACGCTGGTATAATTGTTTACTCATGCATCTCGTTCATTCAGTAAATAAAGCTTGTCACGTGCCATTGACGTCACGTCCGAACAAGTCTAGTTTGTTATAAATGTTGCAAATCAGTGTATGTTTTGCCCTTAAAGCCCTTAAAGCCAATCACTAATCTTCTTATCGCCTTCCTATTAAAACACTTGTCAGCTTAATGTTGTTTTTAACACTTAATCAGCGATAAAGATCAATTGACTTTGTCATGCTCATGCGTAATGCCTGCAGTCGATAATTGCTATTACACGCGAACTTTATCCAGATTCAAACAGATTCAAACACTTAATGACTCGCTCCTCTAATGTGAGGAACTTACGTTTACCACTCATTGTTATTCCGTGATTTACTATTCCGAATGCTTTAAAAAGTGTTGTGTACGCTAGAAAGCCCTTTTAAAGAATGATCCGAAAATGTTATTTTCAAATCCATACTCAAGGTTGTAAGTACAATGTACTAATTAGCTGTCATTTAATTAGCGATAATTACTTTAAACGTGTCACAAACTCTGACATATTTTCTTTTGAAGATACCCCCCCAAAGTTATCCCCGGAAAACAAACCTTCTCAACACCCTATTATTTGTTTACTTGCAGCGGGCCGATTTTATAATATCAAAGGCAATAACCACTATCAGACGCTTAACCCGCAAAATAGACGGACAAATGATGTAATGTTTTTATTTTCTTCGCGTGACCGTTGTTTTCAGTTCAAACATGAGTTTCCGATTGGAATAAAGTGGCCGTTGGCAGTTATGGAAAGGTGACCGTTATTCTCAAGTGTTATATAGAGTGATTTTTGTCGGGGAGGGGGGGGGTATCCAGACTGACCGTTGTATGCAGGTGACCGTTATTCTCAGGTGACTGTTAGGTCAGTTTCGTTTGTAAGTAATAAAAAAAATGTTTTTTCGACTAACTTTGGTTTTTGGTTTGTTATTGTGTATAACACATTGACATTATTAAGGGGTTTTGGAAGGGCAACAGCTGGGGGAGGGGAGGAGAAGCAGCTAATGATGAGTACCTGTGAAGTATACAAAATGACAACATTTATAAATAATCACTTTGTCTAGCAATAACATGTCACTAATTGATGTCTACCTAAATATTAAAATTTAATAAGATACCTTTTGTAATGTTCAAGATATACTTTGAACAAAATGTAGTATACAAACTGATAAAAGGCAATTAATTCAAAAATATGGAAGCAAGCAATAGTGAACAGCATAATTATTCCCTCAATGACATCTACCTACCTATTAAATTTTAAGGTCAAACCTCTTACAGCTTTTAAGATGTGCTCCAAAAAAAAATTCTATACAGAAATATACTTAGAGCAATAACTCTATAAATATGGTAACAATAGTAATGGTTCTGGCGCAATGTGTTTAGTTTTGAGTTGACATCTAATTGGTTGATGAGCTGTGCTCCGGAAAAGATCAAAATAAACAAGAGCACCGCATAACGGGTGCCACGCTCAGCTGCGAAAGCTTGTCAGAATTTTATTTTTTTTAGAGGTCACAGTGACCTTGACCTTTGACCTAGTGACCCAACAAGAGATGTGTTTGTCTAAAAACACAATGCCCCCTACTGCGCCGCATTGAAATAAGATTTCTATTTATCATTTGGCAGGTAAAGAAATCATCTCCCTTTAAAGGTTATTACTTCCCTTGAATTTTGTCCAATCCAACCGGGGGGGAGGGGTGGGGAGGGTCTCACAGTCAATTATGGCTATGCCAGACATCACTGACAACCAAGGCCTGTGGTTTAAGAGAGATCATAGCCAGAGTTTGTTTTTTTTCTTTTTCATAAAAATTTCATTAAAAAAAATAGCCAGAGTTGATCATGTATCTATGGACATAAGTCCACAGGTATGTAATGAACATAAAAGAAATTATAATTATATCATTAAAAAAAAACTTTGACAAACCAAATATTTGGGTTATAAATAATCAAAATAATAAATCTGTACAGTAACTGTGAAAACAAGGGACAAAATTGTCACAAAACCAGGTTTTCATTGTGAAAAAAAATCTGATTAAGGGAGACAACTCAAACTGAACTTTTGAAATGAACAATCAAAATTAACCCCCTTTGTAAGTTTGTTTCAAAATAAATCTATTTTAAGTTGTGGTGACCTTGACATTGGAGATATTGACGTGATTCTTTCGTGCGACACAACGTCCCATGATGGTGAACAAATGTGCCAAATGATTTTAAAATCTCATAATGAATGACATAGTTATAGCCCAGACAAGCTAATTTATGGCTATTTTTTACCTTTGAACTCAAAGTGTGACCTTGACCTTGGAGATATTGACGTAATTTTTTTGCGCGACATACCGTCTAATGATGGTTAACAAATGTGCCAAATGATTTTAAAATCTCACAATGAACGACAAAGTTATGGCCCGGACAAGCTAATGTTCCGCCCGCCCGCCAGCCAGCCAGCCAGCCCCCCAGCCCGCCAGCCAGCCCGCCGGCATTCGCCAATCTAATAACCAGTTTTTTCCTTCGGAAAACCTGGTTAACAACTTCAATTCTTGGTAAGGAAATATATAATATGAGATTTATAATTATATAAATTACTTCCCTTGAAACTAATTTGTCTGTAACGAATCTCTATTTTTTTGTAGCAAATAATTAAAAGCCACTACCGTGACTGTAGATTCACCACTCAAAATGTGCAGCTCCATAAGATACACATCCATGCCAAATAAATAAAGTGGCTATGTTCAATGTTTAATAATTGTCTCCCTTTTTAAAGCTTATTACTTCCCTTAAACCTGTATTTTTTTACCATAGACCGTAAAGGATGACCTTGACCTTTTACCACAATGTGCTTGTCAGAAACACAATGCCGCCTACTGCGCCGCTTTGATTTATTTAACAAAAATATATACGTGGGCAGCTCAGATAACTATGTCCATTTAAAGCTTATTACTTCCCTTGACTTTGTTTTTCGACCCTAGACCTTGAAGGATGATGTTCACCTTGAAATTTTACCACTCAATATGTGCAGCTCCATGAGATACACATGCAGGCCAAATATCAAGGTGCTATCTTCAATATTTAAAAAGTTATGGCCAATGTTAAGGTTTTAGCACGACGCCTACGGCGGACGACGAACTGGCTATGACAATAGCTCGGGTTTTCTCCGAAAACAGCCTGGCTGAAAAAAAAAACAAATAATAAACAAATAGTATGATGTTACAAATGTCTAAGTTGAACAAGAGCTTGTCACAGTAGTGTCAAATCCCCGCTGAAATGTGTTTGCTTGTATGAAAACATTTGTTTTAGAGAGTAGAATAATATTTGTAAAAACAAATAAAGGGAGATAATTCATTTTGCTCTAGACAAAAATTTACTTTGAAATTAAATAAAGGGATATAATTCAAACACTAAGGTAGATAGAGTTATGGTTCTTAGTCACTGCACTTCTCCTACTTGCCATCTGTTTAAGTTTCAAGTAAATCCCTTCAGTAGATTTAGAGTTATGCTCTGGACAAAAATTTACTTTAAAATTATATAAAAGGGGAGATAATTCAAAAACTAAGGTAGATAGAGTTATGGTTCTTAGTCACTGCACTTTTCCTATTTGCCATCTGTTTATATTTCAAGTTTCAAGTAAATCCCCTCAGTAGATTTAGAGTTATGCTCCGGACAAAAATTTACTTTAAAATTATATAAAAGGGGAGATAATTCAAAAACTAAGGTAGATAGAGTTGTGGTTCTTGGTCACTGCACTTCTCCTAGTTGCCATATGTTTATATTTCAAGTTTCAAGTAAATCCCTTTAGCATATTTAGAGTTTTGCTCTGGACAAAAACTTACTTTAAAGTTATATAAAAGGGGAGATAATTCAAAAACTAAGGTAGATAGAGTTATGGTTCTTGGTCACTGCACTTTTCCTAGTTGCCACCTGTTTATATTCTAAGTTTAAAGTAAATTCATTGAATAGATTTGGAGTTATGCTCCGAACAAAGTTTCAGCCAGACGGACAGACGAATAGACGGACAGACGGACGGACAGGACCAATTACTATATCCCCTCCGAAAAAAAAATTCGGCGGGGATAAAAAGGGGGAATAAATATTGCACCTTTAAACATATGATGATGAAATTCACTCAACTGCATCATGAGAAACAATACCTGGATGTTGAATGTTTGATGTTGATAAGTTTAAGAGAACACCTCCATACAAGTTTTGGTCAAGGGGCAATAATGACAAATGGATGCATTGTGATTCTAGTGTACAATCCTTTACTACATGTATGTACAGAGGTTAATTAGGTGAGCAACAATTTCAAGCATGTTCTGACTGACTTTTTATGTAGATTTTTTTTCATTGATATAATAAGTATGATGATTAATGTATAAAGTACTGTATAAATATTCAACATCTGGTAAAAATCAATATGCTCCATTAGTAACAATACCACTAAAAGTAGTATGCATCAGAGAAGTACAGTTCCAGCCAGCTTCACAAATATTTCAATTGATAAAACATCCATTGTCACAATTTGTCACAATTTTATTTTTAAATTCAACAAAGCTTTGTGGTGTAAAAATCTTGTTTCACTGGACAAAATCTCAAATATTCCATTGTCTATTAATATATTCCATGTCTGTCTGTATCTAGTGTGAAATAACAATGAGTACTGTCAATATAATGTTATTGCATCTCTGTATGCAAATATTTACTTATCTGACAAAATTATATTGTAACAGTAGAAATTCTGACAAAATTCAATTAAAACAGTACAATTTCTATCATCTTCTCACTATCATTACATTACTTTGAGTCTACTATATGAGCAACTTGATTGCAAAATGGTGGAAAAAAATTGGGCTGTTAAAGTATGTCATTTTTAATGACACTGTAAATTTAATAAGGCCACGACTTTTTTTTTATTGGTTTACAAAAATTATTTTGAAAATGGTCCATCGGGCGGTCGAAAAAAAAAAAAAAAAAAAAAAAACATCATTGGAAAAAAAAGTTAATGCTAATAACATCAGAACAAAGACAACATATCTTTTATAACCTTAACACAGAGACAAAAAATCAAATTATGCAATGAAACACATCTATATCTTCAAATGAAATGAGTCCTAACAGCACCTTATGTAACATCAGGCAATTTTAAACACTCCATTACATGACATGCGTTCTTCTCCCATTAAAACGAAAAACTGCACTTCATTTCCATAATTGGATGCGCACCATTACGCAATGCGATGCCCGTTGCATAAATCTTATATAAGATAAACTACTCATACACAAATTACCCGGTATGTGTTTGCTCTTACTCGACTTATGAGATCGTACATGAAAAAAAAAATCGAGGTAGATCGATCCATGCGTCGTCGCGGTAATGTTTGTCAAAGTTGTTGTTGTCATGAAAACTCGTTGATTTACAACGCAAAACGTCTTATTTGAATTGACGCGAATTAATTAAATCATATTTGTCAACTTCGCTTTTGCTTTATTTTGATAATTTAATCCAAAGTTTAATGTTAGCAAGTGTTTTTTTTACTGGAATTGTAAACAAGGAGTCAGTTAAAGTTTTTCGAAAATGTGCAGTCTGTGTGAATTGACAGTTTGACGTCATCAAAGGAAAGCCGCTTTCTGTCGGAAGCAATAAAGCGACAAATTTCGCGCCGAAAAAATGGGCTTCCTTTGTCTAGCAATCAACATGCCGAACCAATCGTGTGTTTGTTTCTCAATTGCAATCCTCCAATTTAATAAAAGCACGTGCATAGCTCCGTCTTCGAGTCTTTTGCAGAGAACGGAGGCGGAGTTTAACGGTTAATTGAGCTAGTGTTTTGCACAAGTTGAGTTCCGATTTGCCGAAATTACTCGGCCCTAAGCATTGAAACGACAAATACATTTATCAATGATTTTCCGAGATATACCGATTTGTTCCGATTTCCAAACTTTCTGTACAGTTCCTATAAACTATGGCGGACGTGTTTACAAAATTCCTAAACACATATATCGTAAATAATGGCAGTGTTTTATTGGATTATTTATACTTATTATCAAATACTATCGGGTTTGTTTAATATAATTAACATGTTAAACAATATAGTTGCGTCACAGACACGGAAATAAATTTTGATGGGGTCGACATTTGACTGACGCTGATTTTCTTATTGTCTGTAATTTTTACCCGAAATAAATTTTGAGAAGTGCCCATAAAAGGACTGGTACATAATGTGTCACATTGAAAAATATCCCGATCTCTGCAATATATGTGAACCAATCGTTGATTGTACTTACTTGATTTTATTCGCAACCGTACTCAAACCGGATCGTTTTTTTTCTCATTTCGCTCATTTTGAAGTGCGGTCGGGAATAAAATATTTAAAAAAAAGACGATTTTCCGATTTTATTTTTTTTCCCATTTTCCAAAAATTAGGGTCGGCGGTTTTGTAAACCAAGAAATATAAAAGTCGTGGCCTAAATGTAAAACTATCTAAAATATACATAAGAATTATACTGTCAGTGAAAGTTTGTTTGTGGAATATCGATTTTATTTCACGAGTGATCATATAAAATATGTATTTTTTATGATAATGAGTGAATTAAAATCGATATGCCATCGAATCCAACAAATTTTCTTTTTATTTTATGCTTTTTTCACCGTCTATTTACATTGTAAAAGAGTTAAACTTTAAAATTCGCTGGATTTATAACGTCATTTCGTTGAAAAAATGACATCATTTCACAATAAAACAGTGAAAAATATCGATATTTTTCACTGTTATTTTTTACTGTTTCAAACAGTGAAATACCAGTTTTATTTCACTGATATTTCTCAATAAACCACCGGAAAGCATAAAATACTCTCAGTTTTGATTGAAGTAACATTACAAATTCTTGTGGAACTTAAATTTAACAATTTAGAATCAACAGAAATCAGTATAAAGTATTTCATTAACGTACCTTTTGTGGTAAAAATACATGTATTTTCCTTTCTACAATTCCAATACTTATGTCATTGTTTCTTCAAGAAATAGTACACTTAAATGTTCTTCCGTCAGCACTTCAAACATGTATCATTTCAATGCTGCAATTTCACAATAAATAAAACTTCTGAACATTACAGCCTTGACACAGTATTTCTAAAATAGCAAACCTTTTAAAGCATGAAAGCCTTTTTTCCTTCCTTTTAAAATGTATTTAAACCTTTCTGAAAAGATACATGAACAGGCTTGCAATCATAACTGAACAAATGTGTAATTTGTTATGAACTTTACACCTTCAGGTCTCAAATGACTGTTTTTTTACAATGAAGTCTAGCAATATAGTCTTCGCTTCTGTATTCCGTATCTTCAAGCAGCTTAATTGAACTATTCCACAACTGTGGCACAGAAACCTTCAAAAAGTGCCGGTCTAACACCAATACAATGACCTTCCATGCAAACTCACACACGCTAAAGAATTTGGTTAAAAATTGCATTCTAACATGCAATCATTATAGAAATGTTTCCCTTTCTTACTCTTAAGTTTAATTGCACTTGAACATAAAGCAAATCAATGTATCATAATCTAGCTATGGTTATGTTGCCCAATAAAAAAGTTTAGCTCTTTTTACTGGATCAGCAATGTACAACATATTTCTAGTCTTTTATCAACCTTTTTTCACATATCTGATGGGCTGAAGTGCACTTGAACAAGCAAGATGTCTGGCATTGATAACACAGTAAAACACAAAGAAAATAGCTGAACTACTTTGTAAATCGAAATTTAAATTTGCAACCATTACAGGTTTCAATAAATTTTCTTAAACAAGCTGAAGGTTATTAAGGTTTTCTAATACACACTATATGTTGATGGCTTAGAAATAAACAAACTAGATTTTCTATTAGATAATACAGCTATGAGTGCACACAAATATTTTTTTAATTTGAGGGATCATATTGATTTAATAGCAGATTAGAGGGGAGAGAAAGGACCTTCATTCAATTACCTATAATTAACCAAAGTTTTACTTGTTCCAACTATATGGCCGAACATGGCTTTAGGTTGAAGAGTTTTCACAAAGAGCGCTGTTTGAAAAAGAAGCCCTCTGCTGTAAATTAAAATTGCAATCTGATAGAAAATATAATAATAAAAAATGATTCTATAATTTTTTACCTCAGATATGCAAGTTTATGACCTTGAAACATCATGTACTAAAGTCACCCTTGAAATGACAAGGTTCCCGGGGACCTATGAAAGAACATTGAGTGTTGAGTTTTAAACTGCTATATCTGCTGCTAATTTAAATATCAGATACCATAGTAACACACTCAACTCGCGTTTGAATTACTGCCATGTAACACATTTTGTCTGTGCTACCTATCTAGGGAATCATATTATATTATTGGTTATATAAAATTATGAACTAGGCAACACTCAAACACTCTGAGAGCAAGATTTGTCACATCTGGGCAAGTGAATAAAATTATCCAGTTTTTGCAAAATGTCACTCTGCCAAATACAATTTTTTATAATATTTGCTCGAATTGTCAATGCTTAAAAATATAAGAAGACAATCAAACGAAAAAAGTTGTTGTGCTACAATTATTAATAGGAGTGCATGGTCTGCCAGGTTGTACTCTGAAATTCGTAAGCTGTAAATTACAGAAAGATTAATAGTTTTTCAGACTGCTATACTGCGTTTTCCCTCACCACTTTGAGAATGGTACCGGTACCGGTTGAATTGGGAAAATAAGAGTTTTCATCTATATTGGGAAATTTATTAATTATGCTGAAAACTTTATAAAACAAGTTAAAAAGAAGAGATGTGCTTGTCAGAAACGCAATGCCCCCTACTGCGCTGCTTTATATTAATTTTTTTTTTAGATTATATCCCTTCAAAAAATATTACTCCCCTTGTGAAAATGATCTGGACCTGCCATGATATAAAATAGATATTATCTCCCTTAAAACCTTGTTACTTCCCTTGAATTTTGTTTTTTGACCTTTGGCCTTGAAGGATGACCTCGACCTTTCACCACTCAAAATGTGCAGCTCCATGAGATACACATGCATGCCAAATATCAAGTTGCTATCTTCAATATTGCAAAAGTGCTGGCCAAAAGTTTTCGGACGGACGCACAGACTGACAGACGGACTGACAGTTCAACTGCATATGCCACCCTACCGGGGGCATAAAAATGAGTTGCATATTAACATCAACTAGAAATGGCGCGGCAGAGGCCGACGCGTATCCCCACGCCGAATGTTTGACCTAGGTGTGCCCCAGGGTTGGTAATGGGGCCATGCATAGCTGAGATTGACCGTATTGTCATAAGAGAAGTTCATCATCAATTAGAAGTGAATTGGTGTAGAAATGAAGAAGTTATAGTAAAAGGCAATTTTGGGTGGGTGTGACATATGTGGGCAGGGCGCCCCAGGGTTGGTAATTGTGCCATGCATAGTTGAGATTGACCGTATTGTCATAAGAGAGGTTCAGTATCAATTTGAAGTGAATCGGTGTAGAAATGAAGAAATTATAGTAAAAGGCAATTTTGGGTGGGTGTGGTCTATGTGGGCGGGGCGCCCCAGGGTTGGTAATGGGGCCATGCATAGTTGAGATTGACTGTATTGTCATAAGAGAAGTTCAATATCAATTTGAAGTGAATCGGTGTAGAAATGAAGAAATTATAGTAAAGGCAATTTTGGGTGGGTGTGGTCTATGTGGGCGGGGCCCCAGGGTTGGTTATGGGGCCATGCATAGTTGAGATTGACCCTAATGTCATAAGAGAAGTTCAGTATCAATTTGAAGTGAATTGGTGTAGAAATGAAAAAATTATAGTAAATGGAATTTTTTGGTGGGTGTGGCCTATGTGGGCGGGCGCCCCAGGGTTGGGATTGGGGCCATGCATAGTTGAGATTGACCCTAATGTCATAACAAAAGTTCAGTATCAATTTGAAGTGAATCCGTGTAGAAATGAAAAAATTATAGTAAATGGAAATTTTTGGTGGGTGTGGCCTATGTGGGCGGGGCGCCCCAGGGTTGGGAATGGGGCCATGCATGGTTGAGATTGACCGTATTGTCATAGGTGAGGTCCACTATCAATTTGAAGTGAATCGGTGTAGAAATAAAGAAGTAAATGTAAAATAACCTAAAAAAATGAGTGATAATTTCTGACGCGGCCCCACCCCAACCCCTATAACTTTTGACCCAGGGGTCAGATCAAAATTCCAAATAGTGCAGGGTCGCACATATGCTCATAGCTACCATGTGTGTAAATTTCAAGGTTCTAGTGCTTTTAGTGTAGGAGGAGATAGTGGCCAGGACGGACGGACAGACGGACAGACGGACGGACAGACAGACGGACGGACGGACGGCGGAGATCACCACAATATCCCCACCTTTTTTTCAAAAAGCGTGGGGATAATTAACAAACTATGAGTAAATTAAACTAAACACTCTTTTTGCTGAAGCCATGCTTGAGAGTATCAGCGGTCTAAATCGGGACTCGTAGCCTCAGGTTTCGTAGGATAACCTTCCTCTGACTGAACCAGGTTTTCATCAGTAGACTTGACTGTCGATGAAATAATCAACATCTGACACCTATCCACTGGACTCAGATGCATAATCCCCAATTTGAAGTCAGAACTTTTAGATGCAGTCATAATCAGCACCTGTTATTGGTTTGACTGTTTTCATTTTACACTAAAGTTGGATAAACAACTTAATGAGTGGTATTAGAGTATGGCTTCAAAGTACTGAACAAGCAAATGATTGTGAATCAGTTATGCTTTAATAACCCAGTGTCACTGGCCATGGATAATTTCAGACTGACTGATGACGGAAACCTGGTGGAAATTGTGCATTTTATGCTAAATATTGTCAAAACATTGTTTGCGAAACGTTAAGCGTTTTAACAAATTATTATTTAATTAATTTAACACACTTCTAAATTCTAATGTTAAAGTGACATTATCAAATTCTAGCTTCAAATAAACACTGCACATGTATTTAGTAATCGTCCTTTGTCCCGACAAAATGCCCAAGAATATTATGCTGCTTACGCCCATTACCGCATGGAAAATGTGGGTGTATTGATTTTTTTGTAAAAAAAACTATGTTGCGTGAAGACAGTTAAAAAAAAATATTTCCTGTTTAAAATTTTGTTGTTAATTTCAACTAAATTAATATCTTCACGAATGATTTTGAATAGACAATTCGTCAAAGTTAATTTCAAATGCAGTTATTGTACTGTATACAGTACTGAGTAAATAGAAATTCTGAACAAAACTGGAATAAATGTTGTTTGTTGTGAAATCACGCTTAGCAGGTATACTGACCTATTGTGTAGACTGCGATGTTTTGACAAAGGGAATTAACATGTGCGTATGCAACTCTTCGCAGATATTTATACAAGCGGGTCGGAATGGCCTTGAATGGCTAGCTTGAGTTCAAGGTAAACCAATTATGACAGACTTTACTGGTGATCTTAATGTTCATCCCACCAGACCTAGATTCAAGCATGGCATAGATATTGTCAAGATAAACATTGTGACCATGTTTCATCAAGATTGGATGACAAAATGTTACCTGTAGTGAGTGGTTACAAGCTAAAACGTTTACGCAAGACAACACAAGACGAACGGTGACTGACATAGACTAAACATAATAGCTATCAGTGAGCACTTTGTGCTCAAGTTAGCTAAACGAAGTGTATTTTCTATCATCGTTAAACAGAAATACAAAGGGAGATCATTCTTCCAGAACTAAACTTTGTTTATTCTATTCATTCTTGTCATAATGAGTTGCTTCCCTTGTAAAATTCATGTGAAAAGGCAAATCAAATTTGAAATCCTGAATTTATTAAACTAACCATGTTTTTATAACAAAATACACCTAAAAAGGTCTTTTTACTAGCTGTTATTGATGTTATCATCATAATTGGAATCCAACGACTGAATCCAAATGAGACAAAAAAGTAATTGTTCCATCTTTTTGTGATAAATAACACATGTTAAGTTAATTGATTCAAAACATCAACTCCATATATTAAAAACTTATTTGTTAATTTTTCGGTTTGTGTTTCAATTTAGTTTCCACATATAACTAATTTTTGTTATAATATATTTTAACAGGTATTTTCCATCTACAGCTACTGTAAAAAATGTAGATTATAACTGAAGTGCAGAATTGCCAATTCCCATACATTAAAGGGATCTTTTCACGCTTTGGTAAATTGACAAAATTGAAAAAAGTTGTTTCAGATTCGTAAGTTTTCGTTTTAGTTATGATATTTGTGAGGAAACAGTAATACTGAACATTAACCATGCTCTAATATAGCCATTATATGCATCTTTTGACGATTTTAAAACCTAAAAATTATAAAGCGTTGCAACGCGAAACGATTGAATAATTTGGAGAGTTCTGTTTTTGTCGTTAAATTTTGTGAAACTACGAAGATTGCTTATATAAGGTATAAAATACGTCACGAATGTGTACTCGGCGGAATAGCTCAGTAGGCTAAAGCGTTTTTACTTCAGGACTCTGGCAGGACTCCAGGGGTCACTGGTTCGAAACCTGCTCCGGGCAATGTTCTTTTCCTTTTTTTAATTTTTTTCTTGATTTTTTACTGGAGCTTTTACGATCCAATGTTTACATTTATCAATATAAAGCATTTAATGAATAAGTTAAAAAAAATGCCAAAAACTGTGAAAAGGCCCCTTTAATACAAACATTCATCAGTTTAACTGTACCGGTACATTCCAATTATAATGTAAGCCAATATGTAGTGAACTCTTTATTTATAGTCCCTGTGGCCTCATCTTTATAGCTACTTATACAAACTACATTTGAATTTGTCTTTCCTTCTGTTAAGCAAAACAAATATTTGGGGAAAAATTTAATTTCATGTGAAATTCTGTGAGACTTAAAGTTTCCAACTTAAACTTGGAGGTTCAAATAAATTAATTATTTGCACTTACAGACTTGGTAAGGGTTGATCTTGATGGACCAAATGACAGATGGTATAAACACCTACATTATATCACTGACTCACTGCGCTGGTTCTACAGAAAATGCTTCCATTTTTTATGGAACAAAACATCCCAATTAACATTATAATATATAGTTCTTTTAATATTTGCATACCTTCTAGAGATGATATTTTAGGTGAGTGTTTTTATTTAGTACTCCATGCACTCAAGAAAAACTGGCATGTAAGTAACTGTAATAACCCACTGGTTTAATAATAGAAAAAGGTTAAATAATAGAAAACAAGAAACCGTCAGAGACGGGTAATGCTCCCCAAAATTTTTTTTGTCACAATATTGCACTATATATTCAGATAAAAGGAAACGTCTTGAGGGCACAGTAGTTGGGGGGGACAAGAATCAGTTGCTGAGAAATAGCCCGGACAAAAATTGTGCACGGACAGACGGACAGACAGACACACACACGCACAGACAGATGAAGCGGCGACTATATGCTCCCCCCAAAATAAATTTTGGGGAGCATAAAAATAAAAAAATTATTTGCCTCATGCTCTTGAATTTTTGTTCTATTACATGTTTCTTGGATCAATCATTATTATTATAAACCCTACAGAAATAATTGTCTTACATACACCAAAACTTGATATTTAAGAAAGGTGACTCATGACTTAAGAGACTAGTGTCTTTTGTCCTTTCAGAAAAGTAGGCGGAGCATGGTTTACCATTAATTCCAACTGTATCAAACCCCAAGGCCATGCTTTTGAAAGTTCAATATCTGTCTCCTTAAAGGGATCTTTTCACGGTTTGGTAAATTGACAAAATTGAAAAAAGTTGTTTCAGATTCGCAAATTTTCGTTTTAGTTATGATATTTGTGAGGAAACAGTATTACTGAACATTTACCATAGTCCAATATAGCCATTATATGTATCTTTTGACGATTTGAAAACCTAAAAAATTTTAAGCGTTGCAACGCGAAACGATTGAATAATTTGGAGATCTGTTGTTGTCGTTTAAATTTACGAAACTACGAAGATTGCTTATATAAGGTATAAAATACTTCAACTGTGTATACCTGGCGGAATAGCTGAGAGGGCTAATGCGTCTTTACTTCAGACTAACTCCAGGACTCCGGGGGTCACTGGTTCGAGCCCTGGTACCGGCTACTTTTTTTCCTTTTTTTAATTTTATTCTTGATTTTTTACTGGAGCTTTTAAAGCGGGTATATACGATTTTTTATATGTGTTTAATTGTAATATATTGATAAAATATGTTACAATAACACAAAATATGCAAGAAAAAGTATACATTAAAGCCGAATAACATAAAATGCAGCAAAGACAAATTAGCGCCCCGAGCCGATAGTGACGTACATATTTTCCTATAATAACCGAAGCATTCGTCTTTGTATTAGGATCGGAGATAGTGTTCGTGTGTCGTATGAATAGATATCGTTGCAGAATTTCAAATAAACCGTTACACTAAGTTTAGATGCACATCGTACATGTATGGTATACATGCTGGCGAATTCGGCTGTACAGCCGTTTTCAATTTCAGAATTAAATATCTGGCTTATTTCGCATTTTGCAACGCATGTTCTTCTTAACTTTTATTTTAGTTTATACAGGGAACTGTTTGTTAGAAGTGGTATTGAGGAGGCTTTAGAAAAAGCTTGTTCAACTTCAGAAGTAATGGTTTTCTTGGGTGTTTTATTCAATAGTCATACGATGACAATGGAGGTCACAAAGGAGAGACTTGAAGAGATTAAATTGTTGATAACTTCCTGGTTAGACATTATATATATATAATAAGTTTTTTACACAGTTTATATAAATTCATAAATATTTGACTAAATCGTATATACCCGCTTTAAGATCCAATGTTTACATTTATCAATATAAAGCATTTAATAACAAACTTCAAAATATGCCAAAATCTGTGAAAAGGCCACTTTAAGGCCAAATATGATCAGATGAAATCTCATTGAGATTTAATGAAAGAGGGTGTGGTTATGGTTAAAGATAGCATGGACAATGGATATGATTGCCTTATCCTCGCAAGTTATCACCAAATATCAGCCAATACGAAATTTGAGTGTTACTTGATAGGAATCAGTAATGATAGCCACGTACATAATGGATGAAATGATACTCGATTAATCTTATGGTTCACACTTGTGCACAACAAATGATTTTTCTTTGAAAATGTCACTACAGTAGGGTTTTTTCTTAAATGAATATGTTCATAATTTGCACGAATCTTATAATTCTTTGTTGAATGTAAATAAAAACTTACAAAAGCTTTAATTTAATTTCAATTTTATTATCCAATGAAAATTAAACAAATAATGTTATCAACTTAAATTTCATTGACCACATTTAGTATCATAAATATCAGTGGCTATTATTCAGGTTTTACATTAAGGTTAATCATAAAATTGTTGGTAGTCCTTGAAATTGAAATAATTATGCAGATAAGTTATAACTGTACTTCCAGTGGACTCATTCATTTTCTTTAATAAAAAGACTGTTGTTCTGAGAAAATATTTACTGAATACATATAAGATAGTCTTCTTGAAACATTACATCATAACTGTTGCGTCACTTAAAAATTGATGTTATTACATAAATGAAGGAAATAATTTGTTTAACACCAAATAAAAATCTTGAGGACTTCGCCATATTTTTATTTATAATTTCATACCTTTTTACATTATTACTTAGTGCCTTGCACACAATTTAAAAAAATAAACCCAGTGCACGTTGTAAGTATGCGCATGCGTCAAAAAATATGATGTGTTAAAACAAAACTGAGGCGCAGATAAATCAAAAAAGTTGCTGAATTTTAAATTCATAATAAAAAACATTCACAGCCAAACCCTTTGCGCGTCGCGTATTGTGCGCATGCGTCAGAACATATGATTGGTTCAAACAACAAGAGACGCTTAACAAAAAAATTAAATGTGCATGCAGTATCCCGCAGTTTCAATACAATTCAAACACTCGGAACCTTGCAATAGGACTGCTGAGGATACTGGAATCTTGGTTCAAACTACAAGTGACACTAAGCAAAAATATTCACTGCGCGCGCAGAAATCCCCCGCGCAGAAATCCCCCATTTTCAATACAATTAAAATGGCCAGGACCTGGCTATGAGACTGTTGAGAATAATGGAATCTTTCCCCAAATATGTCCAGCCAGGATAACCAAATCATGTGTGAATCCTAGATTCCAGAACAAACATTCTAACAAATGCTCAGTCTGGTTATGCATAAACCAAGTACTTTTGAAAAGTTCATTTAAATTAAATCAAATACTTATATGAGCAAACTAAAAACTGTTGTCTCTTAAATTGCACAATTCCTGCATGAAATACATGGACACAAGCCCACTAAATTTAATATAAAAAAACAAATATTATTAGGTTTGTTTTCAAGACTGACCATTTTAAGATGGTGGGCTTTCATTCTGCATTTTCTAATGTATGGCGTCTTCCAATTTTTCTGTTTTAAAGTTTTTAAGTTTTAAATAATTGTGAATAGTAAAATCAACTTAAGTTTCTATATACTAAGCAAACAAATATTTTCTACTTGCCATTGTATTAAGATGAAAATCTGTCTTTAATTCCTTTAAATTTAGTACTCCAGTAACAACATGCAAAAACAGTAAGGAAATTCAAGAAAATTTCCATGTCTCTCATGCCGGTCAAAAACATTTTGCGCGGCGTCTGCAATGGCCGCTCTAGTCTGACAGAGCGCGCAGTTTTGCGCATGCGCGTATATTTTATCAAAATTATGTGGTGCATCATGAAACATCAACTGAATTTTTTAATGTAATTATCTATAACTGTAATGTGTTTTCAAGGCAACTTGTTTAATATCGTCTGGATTTCAATAATACATTCTGGATAAATTCTTTGTACAAAACCTTGTACCTTACAAGTTTTGTCTCCTGATTTTTTTTAAGTCCACTTATTAATATTAAGTGAAAATCCAATTTAATTCCTGAAAATTCAGCATTCCAATAATTCCATACCAAGAAATTAAGGAACTGAAATGTCTCCAAAGCAGGTAAAAAACATTCAGCGCGCCATCTGTAGCTCTGATGTAGCGCACATTTTTGCGCATGCGCACATGTTTATACAAATTATTTGGTGCATCATTGAAAATTAATGTATATATATATATATAGAAACGAAAATATATGACATTAAATTCATTAATTATTAAATACAGACTAGGTTTTTCATGTAATAATAAATTATTTCATACTAAGTGTATTCTTAATTACTAAATGGATCAACTAAAAAATGAAATAATATACTGCATTATACAAAAAATACTCATAATAATGAATAGTACAAATTCAGTAAATTCACATAT
Organism: Dreissena polymorpha; assembly: GCF_020536995.1. Taxonomy (NCBI): domain Eukaryota; kingdom Metazoa; phylum Mollusca; class Bivalvia; order Myida; family Dreissenidae; genus Dreissena; species Dreissena polymorpha. The sequence continues at coordinate 92,993,350 of NC_068359.1, read as the reverse complement.
AATAGAGGAGGTTAATATTAAAGTTTAAGTTGTAACACATATAACAGGTTTTTACATTTAGAGTTAACAATAAGAAAATAATACAAGGGATGGAATACCTTATTACCTTGCTTTTTAATTCCATATACAAGGAAATTCATTTTAAATTATTAATATTAAAATAATTGTAAAACAATTCCCAGCCAACGTTACTTCCAAAATGATGTGGCTTCGACATCCGCGCATGTGCGCGCGCTCTGAGATAGCATGTGAACACCCCTCGCTATATTTTCATTAATCACATCTGAGCGTTTGGAATTCTTCTGACACATGTTAAAAAAATTGCAAATGAAAAAAATTGACCAAACACCAACTCTTCTTTTTTTCAAATAAACTTCGCTTTCCAGACGAAAAAACATAATGCCACGGAAATACGCGCCGACATTTGTTCTTGATGAGCTGCCTTTAATGATAAACTTGAAGTAAATCACATGTTAACAAAAGTATTTTAATTAAGCTCATAATTTAAATAATGTCAATCAATTCTATCATCCAACTACTATTTTATTTTAAGCAGATGCATTAATAAGAAAACCCAAGATCCGTGAGAGAAAAATAAGCGCGCTTTCGCGTTGCATATGTGCGCCCCAGAAAATGGCGCCTATTCCCTTTCTATGTCTGTATTCACGTTTTTTTCTCTTCCCAAACTGTGAGTCTCGCCAACAAGAAAGGTAAATCACTCTTGAATATTCAAATAAATGCAGCAAGTGCGCATGCGCGATACAGATAATAAACCAGACAGACTTATAGTTTTTATAATGCGTCTGCATAAATTATTAAAACACTTGCAAATGTATATTGTTCTTTTTTTAAACCTAAACCAATCAACCATCTTGTCGTCTAGATCGTTTGAGCATGAAGATAAGTTTGAAAGAAGGAGATTATTTTTGTTGAATTCAGACATGCATAACTGTCTGCGTATTTAAGATGCCATACATTTGTCAATATCGTGCACAATATACAGTACAATATACAAGTGCAGTAGATTATTCAGAATTAACCAATGAAAAGCTACTAACCCAATTTGAATTCAAATCATCCCACAAGATGCATGATAAGAAAATCCAAGCTGGCGCGCATCACTTAAGTTTATGCGCGCCCATTTCGTTGTCCTATTTCGCAGACATTGCATTTTTACCATTGACACAATGTTTGTTAAATATGCAATAAAATAGATGGATGTTGATTTAAACAGCACAAATACATTATTTTTGAACTCAGAATTGTACATATTTAGTATGTTTGAGTAAACTCCCATTATAAAATGGTTATTTTAGTTTTCCATAACTTAATGAACTCACAAATCCACAAAAATAAAAATAAAACACAACTGTACTAATTATAAGACACAAGCACATATAATTAAATTCAAGTTCTGCTATTTAACCTCCAAAACAGTTCTATATTCATGTAAAGGCCAGACGTCTACTGCCCCCTAGTACGCCCTTTCGCATTACCTTTTCAACTGGATATGTACATCCGCGCAAAAAAGTAGTTCCACGAGTATTATCGCTATCAAGCATAAAACAAGTGCACACTGTTTACACACTGCACTTCTTTGGTTAAACCTAAGACATTGGTTTACATAACATCACAACTTGATAAATACAAGATTTAAGTATGCTGTCATGTTGCACAAGTGTATAAATGATAGAATCCTCACTTTGAAGCTGATAATGATACAGCTACTACTCCATGATATTACAAATGGCGGACCCTGCGCATTGTTACAATCATGCATACATATTTTTTTCCGTTATATTTGATGGCGTGTATCTGTATGTCAAACATAAGCAATGCCATGTGAATTGCGCGCATGCGCACGCACTAAGAAAAAGACGAGGGCACATGTTCTCATCTTTGTTCAGTGAATAAACATACCGCTAAAAGAAAGTTGAATGTTAATTAATTATCAATCAAGTACTCAGGACAACATATAAGTTTTTAATTTCTGTGCCACATTTTATACACCATCACAATATCTTTTAAATGCAGCTACCTCAAACACTGTACATTGCATGTTTAGGTATACAGTAAGTGGCGCGCACAGAAGCAAAAACGCGCGCCCGCCATTTTATACCACACCACTAGCTTGCCTTCTGCTTACATGGATGCTAAAGCATGTCAGTCTTAAACTGCTCACAGATATGACCACCAAATGGTTTAAGAACATACATAAATATCATAACATATATACAACAACCTTAAAGAGGTTAAACTCTCTTTATCTAATATTCGTTGTTCCAAAGAAAAAATACAGCGCCATTATTTCATTTATATTAAGAAGGCACACATTCTCAATTTCAACAATACACCAACTGAATCTACCTCTTACTGTTCATTACGTGCAAACGCTTGTAACCCATGTAACATTTAAACCTACAGAAATGTCATTTTCTAGCCCACACATTCTGATGAAGCATATGAAAATTATTATTAAGATAATTTAGATACACTTCTAAAAATGCTGGCATTTATCTACAATAACAGAAAATTACAAAATTGCTAAAAACCATGTGCTTTATGTAGGGAGGTCTAGACATTTCCCTCCGAGCCCCTCTTTCTGTATTACCCAATGACTACTGAAAAATTACAGTGAAGCGAAATGTAGGTAGAGCATGTTACATTAAAGCATGTCGACATGCCACTCTATCTGCTCTGAGGTCTTCAGCTTTAAAGATTTAAATTCTCATGCGCGGCTGTACATGAAATAATTGCGCCATTTTCTGCTCTCCATTTTGTGATTACTCGACAATATGACCAATCGTTCCCAATCTTGAGCTGTGAATACATTAAAGAAGTGTAAACCTTTCATTTAAACCAAACCAGTTACAAAGGAAATTTTGTAAACTCATCAAACTTAATATAATTTCTAAATAAAACATGTATAAGCATGTATTATTTTATTTAAAATCCTTACATTTGAAGATTGTTGAATAAATTCCAGATCCAAACTAGAATTAAGTCTCCAACAAGCTATGTAACCACCAGTGTTAACATTTATCCGCCCTTTGTCACTCAAAGCAAATCCTCTTGCACTTCAAGAAATTCAGAAAATACATGCATTTCGTCACTGGTTAAGTAACACACAAACATATACCATAAAAAGAGTAAAGTTTTACGTTCGCGTTCGTCCAGCCATCTCACTTTTTTTGCATTACAATAGCCAGCAATGTCACATCTTTCGCTCGTATTCTGAAATATGTAAGCTGGTAACACATGCTAATCCAAGATGGCCGCCAAGAACAACTGATAAAAACCAAGACACGTGATCTAGGAGGTCGAACCAGAATTAAAGCAGATATCTTCGGATATTGACTTACTTTTGCTTTCTCTTTCATTTAGAAATATGACTTTAGATCTGCCATAATGCCTATTTTAAAGACTTTGTTGCTTTAGTAAGTGCCTACATTCTTTAAAGAAGTCAAAACACAGAAATTCAAACAAAATAAAGCTCACTTTGTATAAGTTTTCTCTGAGAAATGTTACATTAATTAATTTTGTTTTTGTTGCATTTTTGTATTCATGTTTCTCTATTGCTTTGTAATGTAAATGAATGATTATCTTTCATACAAATTCAGCTTTAGCTTTATCACTTCATATCAAGCCATGATTGATCATATGTATGCTGATTTCGTGATCTTTGAATTCATTATTACAATTTTCACTGGATAATTATAACTCATTAACTTCACACAAGTCCAATCCCCTGACGCTTCTGAATCCATAATATTATGATTATTTGACAAATATTTATCACAATAAATTATAAAACACTGAACAACATCACAAAGAAAATACAATAACAGTGAAATAAAAACTATCTCAAGCACAACTACTTCATTTTCCATTAAAATGACAAGAAATGTTCAATCCGAATACATCCCAGTGTGTATTAAAATATTAAACCATGCCAATTCTCAACCACAGCTAGTGTACATCATGTAACTGTGACCTCATTTTTACCTCACACAAGTTAAAAGAAGGCTGAAGAAAAAACTCAAGCGGAGTGTACACATAAAGCTGGGTACCACAGTAGCCTGTTAGCTGTAGCATTTGCATAAAGCTGGGCGCCAAACTCACTTGCTTTTTTTCAATAAATGATAACAACTTGACTTGGGGCAGAGTTAGATTCACAGTGCACTTTTTATAGCAAGTTTGAAACATTAAACTAAGCCCTATTAGGAGATGTGTTACATTGAAAATGGGCATTGTATGGAAAATGAATGAATGTATTCAATTTCTTTCAGCTTGCAGGAGACATCAAAGACTATTTGAATATGATGAAAACAGGAGCTTTTTATTAAGAAATAACAAGAAAGTCTTGCATAACAAAGGAAATTAAAAAAATCTAGTTGTGTCCACTCTCTCCATTTAAATATTGCATTGTTTTCAGGGCAAAATTTTAAAAATCAATTAGTTTTTAGCGTTTAAATGTTCAGCTTTTTGTTCTGTATTTTAGATAAATGTAAACCTTTTACAGAATGTTCATTTTTCCTTTGCTTTTTAAATGTTTTAATGATTTTATGTCTTAGTCCAATCAGAAAAGCTCAATTTATAGCTGACCAGTGGCTGAACATTACAGATATACTGTTAATCCTACTAGCAAATGAGCATTAAACTGTAATGGTCAGTGCACTCCTCCCACAAGTAGACTGACCAATCATCTACTTATTGTGAGCCAATGAAAGATAAGTAGGTGTTAATCTATATGTAGCTGACCACTGTGTGACCAGTAGCCTTTTAAAGCATTCACCAATCAGCTTCAACTCTTTCTTCACTCCAATAGGTTAACTTCTACTCTGACCTCAGCATGACCTTATGCCCTATGGCTAAATGGCTATCTTTTCCACAGTAACTGATGATATGAGGCACTTCACCATTGGAGTTAAACCTCAAAGAGGTCAGTGACCTATCATACCACTTTGAAAAGCTTTGTTTGATTGGGCAGTTAGAATATTTGGCCAATCAAAGTAAGTGTCCAGTGAAACATGAAAAGGATTTAATTTTCTGATTGGCTGTTACCTGAATTTAATTTGTTTTATTATTCTTTTCATCAACAAAAGTAACAGCTGTTTAATCCTTTGTAAAAAGAAATAAATAACCCATACTTAATTTGCCTCAGCATTAGATCATATACATAGTGTATGCATATACAATCCTTGATTTAATCTTCATAATGATATTGTGCATTGTTGTCCAGTTAAAGTATGGTTGCTTAAATAAGAACTTTCACTTCTTGAATGATAACAATTTAATGCCCACCATATCATTTGTATTAAATATGGTGATGAATATTAGTTTCACAAAAAGATGCAATAAATAGAGGACTGAAACATAAATATGACAAGTGATTACCATAAATATCACTTTAATTTATAACTTCTAAAATGTTTTCAGACATCCTGACATCTTGATCTTAATATGTACCATATTTAGCCTTATTATTTTTTCCATTTATTGTTGCAACTTTTTGCTCATTATAACTTGATCTTGCACTTTGTGCTTAGATATAATATTTACTAATGTCAGTCAGCCCATTCCCATTTACAAAATAGTTTTTTTTTTCACCAAATGACTGCGTAAAGTTGCCACTTGGTTTCAGAAACAAACCAACAAAAATTCAAAAATCAAACTTATAGTCTTTCTCCCTATCCAGCTTGAATAATTGAACTTCAGTCAATGTAGTATTGATAACTCTTTCATTCTCAATCTTAAAACTATTTCTTAGCAAACACGCACACAAAAAATTGCCCAATTTTAGTCAAAATATTGCAATTTTTCCAAATCCAAAAATCCTTGACCCCATTCCCAATATTGTGAAATAAAACACTGGTCAGTTCATTACCCTGGTACCGAAACACAGAGTTATCACAAATTAAGACCTAACAAATATAAATCTGTTTCCTGTAAAAAGTTTAAACAAGAAACCATCGGAGACGGGTGATGCTCCCCAAAGGGTTTTTTGTAACAATATTGCACTATATATTCAGATAAAAGGAAACGTCTTGAGGGCACAGTAGTTTGGGGGGGACAAGAATTTTTTTATAGAAAATTTCAAAGGGCTATAACTCTGTGAAAAATCATCCGACCAGAACCCGCTGATAATATGCACATCTCCTCTTGGTAGTGATGCTTCCCATAAAGTTTCTTTGATTGCCAGTCATTAGTTGCTGAGAAATAGCTCGGACAAAAATTGTGCACGGACGGACACACATACAAACAGACGAAGCGGCAACTATATGCTCCCCCCAAAATAAATTTTGGGGGAGCATTAAAATCTTGGCTTAGTAACAAGGCTTTTTTTTAAATATATAGAGGATATTTGTTGGATTCGGTGGATTATCGATTTTAATTCATGAGTGATCATAGAAAATAATATTTTAATAAATAAAATGACGTACTTTCACACTAAAACAGTGAACAGTTTGAAACAGTGAAATTATTAGTTTTAATTCAATGATAGTTCTCTATAAACCATCGGAAAGCATAAAATAATAAGAGGATATTTGTTGGATTCGGTGGATTATCGATTTTAATTCATGAGTGATCATAGAAAATAATATTTTCACGAGTGGCGCAGCCACGAGTGAAAATATATATTTTCTATTATCACGAGTTATTGAGTTCAATATTGATGCTTATTTAACTCCTTAATTGGATCATTAGAATACATCTATTTGAAAGGGGATCATTTACATGGTCCCTCTCTTTCACTTTAAAGTAGTTTAACCAGCTTTAACTTGTGATTAAATGTTTTTTATACCTTCTTATTTAGAAGCCTCAGTATACTGCTCATCTGTTAAGATGTGGCATTCATTTTTATAGAGTAAATAAAAAACTACATTGAACTTGCTTCACTGAGAGTATTTATTAAATAATAGTAGAATAACTATGTTCTTCCTTTTTATTATTGATTTTAACACAAAAACAACAAACAAAGAACAGTTTATATAACAAGAGCTGTCGTAGGACAGCGCGCTCGACCATTCGAGTGCTTGACAGTATAACGTAAGCCATCATGGAGACGAGGGTATAATGTGGGTGGGTGGTCATTTAATAGATGATCTTTCAAAAATAAGATATGAAGAAAAAAATAATAATAATAATAAACAAAATTTGGGAGGGGGATTCTGGGGTGGGGCTCGGGGGATGGTTTGGGTGGAGTCCATTGTGGTATGTCAGGTGTTGTTTTGTCAAAGTATGAATCAAATGTGATCATTAATAAAGAAGTTATGGAAATTTAAGCAACATTCATTAATTTGACCTTGAGAGTCAAGGTCATTCAAAGGTCAAGGTCAAATTCAACTTGCCAGGTACAGTACCATCATGATAGTAAGAAAGTATTTGAAGTTTGAAAGCAATAGCCTTAATACTTTAGAAGTAAAGTGGATCTAAACACAAAATTAAACTAGAGCTTTGTCTTAGTGACAGTCACTTAGTGACCCCTTGACCTAGTTTTTGACCCAGAGAGGCCCATGTTCTATCTTGGTCTTAAGATCATCTCCATACAACTTCTGACCGAGTTTGGTGAAGATCAGATGTAAACTACTTGAATTAGAGAGCGGACAACATGCTGAATGTTTAAAACGCACTAAGTGACCTCGTGACCTAGTTTTTGGCCCGGCAAGGCCCATGTTCGAACTTGGCCCTAAGATCATCTAGATACAACTTCTGACCAAGTTTGGTATGATCGGATGAAAACTACTTGAATTAGAGAGCGGACAACATGCTGAATGTTTAAAAGGCACTAAGTGACCCTGTGACTTAGTTTTTTACCCGACTAGGCCCATGTTCGACTTGGCCTAGACATTATGTAGATACAACTTCTGACCAAGTATGGTGAAGTTGGATGAAAACTACTTGAATTAGAGAGCGGACACTTAATACGGACCGAAAGACAGTCCGACCGACCGACAAGTTCACTCCTATATACCCCCATAAACTTCGTTTGTGGGGGTATAACAAAATATTTCAAGTTACTAAGACAAAAAAGGGCCATAATTCCATTAAAAAGCTAACCAGAGTTATGCAATTTGCCCTGTACAGTCCCCTTATGATAGTTAGCAAGTTTTCCAAGTCTGAAAGCAATGGCTATGATACTATAGGAGTAAAATGGACCAAAACACAAAACTTAACCAAATGTTCAATTATCTAAGTATAAAAGGGGCCATAATTCTGTCAAAATGCTTGATTCAGTTGTCTGCTCTTGTTTATAGATTGGGATCATGTTGCTAAAGAAGTATGCACAATATGAAAGTAATATGTCAAAGGACAAAGAAAATATTTGATATTTTACATAGATTTATCAATAATATGCATATTCTAAGTGAAAAAACAGGGGGTTTTTTTACTAAGAAAGTGACGCCGATATTCAGCGTCTTCCCCTACCAGAATTTTTACTCTAAAAATACCATTTCCCCTCCAAAAATTTAATTTTTCACCAAAATATAATATTTTACCCTCAAAGAAATGTTTTTTTTTGTTTTGGGAAGTCGACACTTATCCAATTTGTACCATGTACAACGATCTCGCTCTCTCTCTCCCGACGAACACTCAAATCTGGGAATCCCAGTGATTCTATATATAGCTCTTAAATTACGTCATGGAAACCGGGCAACTAATCGTATCAATCATGTGACTATTTTACTGGATTCCGGTCTTGCGCGAGAAGAGTGTTTCGTCAATTAATTACCGGAAACCAGTCGAATTTTCATCCGGGTTATGTGAAAGCCAAGATATAAACGTTAAAACAGAAAAAAGTCTCACAATTGGCGTTCATACACGAACAAAATAAAACGTTCGGACTCGGAAAATATTAATTGCCTTGACGCATTTTTTAAGAATGAATCATCAAAAACCGTTGAAATCCAGCAGGATTCGGAGGTACATGTAATCAACATCGATTAATACTGTCGGATTATTGTGAAAGTGAAAGTAGACAATCGGCAGCTGCTGCACCTTTCCCTTCCGATACTGTAGCAGATCTAGATCGTCAACCCATTCATCATGAAATTGAAATCACAATATTGACATTGTTCCCCGGCCCCAGTTGAAAACATTTCCCATTATAAGATCTACCCCTGCAACTTTACATGTATTTAGGAATTTGACTTTAATATCATACTTGTTCATGTGTTTAAGAACAAAAAGGTCAGAGACATGCCTCTTTTTCTAAAAAAAAACCTGAAGTCTGTAGGCGAGTTATAGACATTGAAATGAACAGTTTTTATTTTTTCCCCAAATATGTCTCTTTCGCGCTCGATTTTCCCCTTTTACCCAGCGTCCAGCGTCTTCCCCTTTTTCTAAAAAAAAAAAACCTGAAAAAGGGCCATAATTCTTACAAAATGCTTGATACAGTTGTCTGCTCTTGTATATAGATTGGGGTCATGTTGGTCAAAAAGTATGCAAAATATAAAAGCAATATGTCGAAGGAAATATCAAAAATTTGAGGTGGTACGCAAACTTAAACATAGATTTATTAATAATATGCATATTCTAAGTGAAAAAAGAGCCATAATTCTTACAAAATGCTTGATACAGTTGTCTGCTCTTGTTTAAAGATTGGGGTCATGTTGGTAAAGAAGTACACAAAATATAAAAGCAAAATGTCAAAAGACATAGGAAATATTTGAGGTGGTACGCAAACTTTAACATAGAGTTATCAATTATATGCATATTCTGAGAGAAAAAAGAGCCATAATTCTTACAAAATGCTTGATACAGTTGTCTGCTCTTGTTTAAAGATTGGGGTCATGTTGGTAAAGAAGTACGCAAAATATAAAAGCAATATGTCAAAAGACATATGAAATATTTGAGGTGGTATGCAAACTTTAACATTGTCCAACGCTCACACGGATGCCTGGGTGAGTAGGATAGCTCCACTATATATATATATATAGTGAGCTTAAAACTACATTGACCTTGCTACACTTAAAAGTATTTATTAAATAATAGTAGAATGACTTTGTTTTTCCTTTTTATTATTGATTTTAACAGTAAAAACAACGAAAAAGAACAGTTTATATTAAAATGCCAAAAATAGGCTGATATGCAAAGGTGCCATCCATATTATAAACCTTGAATGGTCATCACTTAAGTCTCCAATCATCATACATCCACATCTTCGGTAGTATACATTAATTTATGCCATAAATCATCTGCTGGTCCAGAGACACATCTTCGGTAGTATACATTAATTTATGCCATAAATCATCTGCTGGTCCAGAGTTCCGATTCGCAGTTGTGTCGTCTAATGAAACTAAGTGCACTATGTGAGATTAATTTTTCCCCCTTATGTTTCATCAGATGCAACTGTATTCAAAAGTTAAAATAACTGACCAACACCTATTGATTTGAAGCCTGAAATTTAAGCAGTGTTGTTTAACCTAGTTCATGTCAAAAACCAAACTGTTAACATAAGACAAAAGCCAAAATTTCAAGGTACCTTTAAACATTTTAGAATGAATGAGACATTTAAAATATAATTTGAATAATAAAATAACAAATCGAGGAACACAAATGCTTATGTTAAATCAAAAACATAAACAGAAAGGCACGATAGTTATACTTTAAACACTAATTGGTGGTAAAATTAAATACCAATAGTAAAATGATGCTGTGAGACAATACTGATGCCAGTTTATTGCAAAATGTGAAAAAATGTGTATGTCAGTTATCAAGTAAGCAATTTAAATGCAAACAAATGCATGTTGATTAACCACATAAATTAACGGTCATTTTTGCAGATTTTCAGCAAAGAATTATGCAGGGAAGTTATTGTTGTTAGGTCGCATTGCCATGAGGTCACATGTCAAGGCCATTTGACCGAAATATCCATATTTTGACCTGAAGAATCATGACATGTTTGAATTGAACCACCTCATAAGTCGTGACTATAATTAAGATCGATTTTTGAACAAAAAAATCTTTTTTTTGACTAATGAATGATTACATGCTGGGATATGCAAATTCTACTATCACATGAACAACTCCAAACCATATTCTTACATTTATTATTCATGTTCAATCCAAGGTCTGTCAACATGCACAAAATGCTCAGTTAACATACCAGCTTCATACATGAATAACTCACTAAAAATCCCATGCCTTTTTAACATCTCATTATACATTGCAAACCAAATTTCAATAAGAAAACCTTCAATATACATGTACATATCTAATCACACCACATGTTTTGTTGGTCTATTTTAAAGTCGTCTCGACCATGTGTCACACGCACCCAACACATTCATGTACATGTCTCATTCACCAGACGGTGACGAACACACAGAAGCTAAAATATCTATACTTAACAGAAAAAACCCATCTGTCTGGACCATGTATTATGTAAATACCTGTAAATATAGCGAACTACAAGGCATACACTCTACATTGCACTGGTTGCTAGTTTACATGTAGTTAGATAACAGGTCTACAAATCCGGTTTGGTTAGGGATGATTAAGTCTGTATAACTTTTACTAAAGATGACAGCTAAATTGAAACAAACATTTTTAAGGCAACATTTTTAAGCAAAATGTTCAGTTCTTGATTACTGTACATTTTAATCAGCACTACTTTGTTAATTTTTGTAATTCTTAATCTAAATTATTCAACACACAATAATAATTATTCTCAAGTTTAATTTAAACTTAGTTCAGGAACAACTCACTTTAGTTGCATTAACTTTATGTTTGTCCATGTACTGAATGCTACTTAAAAAATAGTTTCAATCTTATTAAATGAGTTCAGGTATTTTGCCAGTAGCAAGCATTTAGTCAAAATAACAAGTTACTTAAATATCTATTAATTAACTTGACATAGGACATTCAAGACACTACACAAAAGGAAGAAATTCATGAATAGGAAGCAGCTAAATAATGAGTTCGTTCTTTTTTAAGTCATGGTCTACTTTCATTATTTTCTATGTCTCGCATGAAGAGTTACACCTCAAACAAACACTCCAAGACAGACAAATATTGTTCTGATGTGCTTTTCTGTTTCTAATTATATACAGGAGGGCAAGGTAACATCTGGAATGAATCACACTGAAAGACATTAAACAACCTAACAGGTTTTTTTTAAATAGCTGGTTCAGCAATAATTTTAAACCCAAGTCTAGACGATAAAGAATTTTTCAAATTGACACTTCATTGGCAAATATTTACATTGTGAGGAAAAAATCACATCAGCCAATGGTGATCTCCAATGTAAATAGCTGATACTGCAATAGTTGAAAGACAAAAAACCAGCATTATTGTCTTATCGCAAGTGAAATGATATCTGGATGGTAAATTTGTAGGGCATGAATATTCAGCACAAGAGACCATAATAGTGGCACAAGATACCCAATCAAACTAAGTCATCTCAGACTGCCAAATCAAATTATTTTTCTGCGCTATATCCAAGAGGGAAAGGCAAAAGAACGTCAGTAGTCAGACATGCAGAAATAATATCGACTGACCCTAGAGGCCAACTGTATGACGATGACTCACTGTTTTGTCTCCCAACCCATCTCAGCCATAGCTTCTTGACATTGGGAGTAGATTGCATACACATGTACAGCCAAGCAATCATAAAAACCGTTTGTTCTGGGACAGAAACTTTCACTGTGTTCTTCACTTTACATAAAATTGATTTCCGTTTATAGTTATTAATTTTGCTTATCATGTTGTTCCTCATACATAATATACCAGTTTGTTTGTATTGCACAATTTTGGGAATAGACAGAGGCCTTTTTAATTTGCAAAAATCAAGTTGTTTTGAACTGATAATGGTATTTCTAAACAAAAAGATATTTTAAGTAATTTGGAAATTTCAAAAGCCCATTAACTCTCAAAATCAACGAATATTTCATACAAAACTTCGAAAATATTAAGTTAACATATAAAAAGTCAATGTTTCTGATAGCAATAGCCCAAATTTCCTGCTAAACATCTTCCAAGTTCAAGGAGCACTAATTATAATTGTACTTTTCCCAATGGATTGACCATGTAAAGGTATACAAATGGTAATAAAATAGAACAGTTTATACTGTGTCCATAGGACACTGATGCTCCAACATTATGCTCTTGTCTGAAAACTTATGTCGCAAACAAATGAAGTAACTGTATGGAGGTGGGCATATTCACACGCTGTTTAATATGGGCCGTGCTCTGTGAAAAGGGGGTTTAATGCATGTGAGTGAAGTGTCGTTCCAGATTAGCTGATACAGACTGCACAGGTTCAACACTTTCTGCCTAAACTGGATTTTTGCTAAGTAGAAACTTTCTGTAAACAAAAAATTCCATACAAGCAGAAAGTGTTGTCCCTGGTTAGCCTGTATAGACTTCAAAGGCTTATCTGGAACGGCATTTTAAGCACATGCATTAAACCCCTTTTTCACAGAGAACAGCTCATATGTTTGAGGCCTCTAAAAGCAATACTCTTTGAGTGAAGCAAGACACAATTTAAAAAATTTAAGACTTTAAATAAAATCTGCTGGTGTCATACATATCAAAACCGAAGCAAGGATGTGCACAAAAATTTGCATGATGGATAATAAACAAGAGTTGTGTTTGTAAGAAAAACAATGCCCCCTATTGCGCCACTTTGAAATAAAATTTCAATATATCATTTGGCAGGTTTAGAAATTATCTCCCTTTTAAAGCTTATTACTTCCCTTGGATTGTTTTTTTTTTACTTTTGACCTTGAAGGATGACCTTGACCTTCCACCACTCAAAATGTGCAGCTTCATGAGATACACGTGCATGCCAAATATCAAGTTGCCATCTTCAATATTGCAAAAGTTATGGCCAATGTTCAAGTTTTCAGACGGATGCACAGACTGACAGACGGATAGAATGACAGACAGACAGTTTAACTGCTATATGCCACCCTACCGGGGGCATAAAAATAAATTATGGTTGTTAAGGTTTTACCCTCTTTCAGCAACACTTTAGAGTTACACTGGACATACATTACAAAATTAAGGTTTTTGCAAGCAAGAGGGCCATATTTATCCCCACGCTTTTTGAAAAGTGTGGGAATATTGTGGTTATCTCCGCCGTCCGTCTGTCCTTCTGTCTGTCCGTCCTGGCCACTATCTTCTCCTACACTATAAGCACTAGAACCTTGAAACTTACACACATTGTAGCTTTGAGCATATGTGCGACCCTGCACTATTTGGAATTTTGATCTGACCCCTGGGTCAAAAGTAATGGGGGTTGGGGCGGGGCCGAGTCAGAGATTTTCAATCATTTTTTATGTTATTTTACATTAACTTATTCATTTCTGCACCGATTTAATTCAAATTGATACTGAACCTCTCTTATGACAATACGGTCAATCTCAACTATGCATGGCCTCATAACCAACTCTGGGGCGCCCGCCCACATAGACTACACCCACCCAAAATTGCCTTTTACTATAATTTCTTCATTTTTACACCGATTCACTTCAAATTGATACTGAAATTCTCTTATGACAATACGGCCAATCTCAACTATACATGACAATACGGTCAATCTCAACTATGCATGGCCCCATTACCAACCCTGAGGCGCCCCACCCACATAGGCCACACCCACCCAAAATTGCCTTTTACTATAACTTCTTCATTTCTACACCAATTCACTTCTAATTGATACTGAACTTCTCTTATGACAATACGGTCAATTTCAACTATGCATGGCCCAATTACCAACCCGGTGAAACCGGTAGGGGACAAATAATACTGCGTTGCATTGTATACATGTAACAAAGACTTACCAAAGTGGTCTCTTCCATATAATGATCTTCTCACAGCCATGTTGATACCATTTCTTTGCCAATGAAGACCTAAAATGAATTTATTTAATATTAATAGTGATATCATCCTCATAACTGTAGTACTTAGCACTTTTGATTTCAGTATACAAAATAAATTAATTATATGAGTACAAAAAAGTCATGTCTTCCAATTTAATTGTTACTTGATGTGTCACAGAGAGACAAGGATGTCCTAACAACACATTTGGACAATTGTATGAGCTGTACGTCTGATCTTGTGGTAGCAGCACTTGTGAGGTACATTTCATCTCCACAAGGTCATCTAAGTTATTTATAGAATTGCCCCACACATGATGAAAAGACAGGTTATTAATTATGCTCATTAAACCATAGACCTGTATGTCCAATGGATTTGGAAGAAAGCTGGTGGGGCCCTTTGCATTGGGAATTTTACTGCATAGCGGGAGTTATTTATTTTTTTATACATATTTTAGTATTATAACATGTTTATATTCCACTTTGATATAAAACATTACTAAAATAATTTGCTACAAATGCAAAATTATTGGCTTAAATTTGGTCTTGTTAGAAATGATGTGGTTGTTTACATATAGGATCTGGCACGAGTTGTCATATCATACCATATTTTATTAAACGAGTGCAGGAATTTTGTTAGTAAGCGAGCCTTTGGCGAGCTTACTAACAAATTTCCTGGACGAGTTTAATAAAATATGGTATGAAATGACGAGTGTCAGATCTTTTTTATCAAATGCTTTTAAATGAGCAAATTATTTATAAATATTTACGCAAATATAATGATTAATCCGGAATGTTGTTTACATTTCCTGACGTCATTTGATGTTGCAACGTCACTTCAGCAAAATAACACAATGCGATTAGTCAATTGAACGAAATAAGCCAATGAAAACACTTAAAAGTATATAAGTAACACGTGTACGATAAAAATATTCGTAATGGTTATATAACATGGGAAACAGGGTATGGCATGTGATAAGAAGATGTCTCTAACTAGCCAATAAGTCCCCAAAGTTAAGATTTTTTTAGCATGAAAGCATAAAAATGGGGCCAAATTTCAGCCCTAAAATAGCCCTAAAAAAATCACTAATACCCCCGTCACACCGGACTGGCATCCTTACTGTGACCTTACGGTGACCCAGGTCGTAGTGAGGACGCCATAGATGCCGAAGAAACACAACAAGGACGCAAAAGGATGCAAGAGGACGCCGTAAATTGCCCAGGATGCGAGCCCACAGCGACCACTTTGAACCTGTTCAATGTGGTCGCCGAAGTCCGGCGTTTTTACGGCGTTCTATTAAGGACGCGATAGTCAAAGTAGAGGCGTGGTAGGGTCGCTGTAAGGTCACCATGGAGGTCATGTGGTCGCCGCTCAAAGACCCTATTGCGACTTAAGTACGTCCTTTGTACGTCTATTGTGTCCTTAGAACGACTATAGCATCCTTACTGCCACTTCATTGTGTCCTTATGGCGTCTATTGCAACCGTACTACGACTATGGCGTTCCTACTGCGACCCCAGTGCATCTTTAGGGATGTATTAAGGATGCCGTGAGGATGCGCAGAACGCCATAAACCAGGACGCTGGTGTGACGGAAAGGTGAAACACAGCATTTTTACCGAAAAAGTCATTGGCGTCCTTACTACGACAATCAGACATTTTCAGAAACACAGTATTAGGTCGCCGTAAGGACGCCAGTCTGGTGTGACGGGGCTATAATGTCTGACATTAAATTTTTAGCTGAGCACATGCTGTGTTCAAAACAGGCAGTTTCCAAATTAGCAATCAAATGTGGCAATTTATTTTTTAATTGTCTAATGGAAGAGAGTCCAGAGAACCGACGGACACATACCAACAGACAAATTATGTACAGACAAATCGGCAGAGTTGCATTCACGCGTGTTAATCCCTTTTGTCAAAACACCACAGTCCACACAATAAAGACATGCTAAGTGTGTTTTCAAAACGCCCAACCCTAAATCCAGTTTTGGCAGGACATTCTCCTTAAACAGTACACAGTACAATATTTGTTTCAATGATGACTCAACTAAAAGACCTTAGCGATAAGATATGGCGTGTTTGATTTGTAATTAATTTTGTGGAAATGTGCATTTCAAATTGTTTGCGAGTTAATTGTGTTAAAAAGACCAACAAAACTTTTAATCGAAAACAACAGATCTCAATGTTCAGTGATTTTTTTTGCTCAAAATTACCGCCGATATTGGGCTGCTTCCCAATAACAAAAATCAATGTTTTTTCCAAAAATTCTGACCAAAATTTTCTCAAAAAGCCAAATTTTCCCAATCATCCCAATTAGATTATAATGTTTTTCAGCGATAATGTCGTAGAACGAGTACCAATCCACCGTGTTGAGTTATCGCGGAACGACAACTGACTTACATATTGGTACGGGAAAGGAGCCGAATATATACGATTTTACATTGCTATCCATACATCTCTACTGGGGAGGATACCGGCGATATTCGATGTTTCATGATTGAGCACGCCTGTTTTTACGTCATCGTCCAAAATGGCGGCAAGCAGATAAGAAATTATGATAAACGGCAAAAATGATGAATAACATTCAATATTAACAAATGAAAAAAAAATTGGGGGAGCATAATTAAACAAAAATAAAAAATACTGACAATGGTGGAGTTTCACCGGTAGGGGACCATATTGCTTGGCAATCTCTTGTTATGTTTGTCACTCTATACAGTTTACTGAAATTTTATAGCATTGAACTGAGGATGTCAAATGAAAGATGTTGAAAGGTAATCAAGTTAAATATATTATAAACACAAGAACACTAAAGCGTGCTTGTAAATATTTGTTAACGTTTTCCCCATATGATATAATAAATTTAAAAAATTACTGTATTAAACTTAAAACTCTTTAAAGTGGTTTTGATTAAATGGTGTATTTAAGAATCTATAATTATTGCAAGTTAAATATGCATGTGAAAAGGTATTAACTAAAGATTGTCTTCATTGTAAGAAGAAATTAAAGCTGCTCTTTTATTATATAACAAGAAATATCTTTTAAAAAAGATATACGGCGTTGATAGTTCAATGAATGAGATCAAGGATAGCGAATGTCTTTTTCTGTGCAGTTCTTAGCTGCATCACACGCAGTACGGGATGTTACGCGGAGTTTTCGCGGCTTATTTTACATTATTACATATTGCTGGTCATAAACCTATAGATACAAAACAGAAAACCAAAAGAAGAATGGAAGTGAAATTAAAACATATGAGTCAACCGGCCACACGCGAAGGATCCGTATTTATAGGCGCGTTTTTGAACAAACCTGTTTTAGTGGTTTGTCGGGCATTGTTATTTGATTCGATTATTAACAGTATCTAGAATCATCGCGCTCATGCTTAATACATTAAATTTTGTCAATATGGTGGAATGATTATTGTTAAATTAATCAAAAATAATATTTATGATTGTATTGTTGAAAACACATTAAGAATCTATTATTGACATACCATAATTATATTGCTGAATATCTTCATTTAACAAACTTCTGGTCTAAAGAAAATTCCAGGTCACCTCATAAGTTCACTGATAGCGTCTTTATTATATAACGATTATTTTACTGGCCAAAATCCACAAAGTTAAATCGGTCGTCCTAAGTGTAAGATACAATATTCAAATGAAAACAGCCATACCAATTTCAAGTTATTAAAAAAAAATCCAAAAAGAATATGATATTTCGTTTTTCTTTTTGTCCATTTATAGGACGCTTTAGAAAATAAGACGCAAGTCACTTTGGTCAACAGTCGCGTCTCATATCCCCAAAAATAGGGTAATTGGAACAATTTTAAGCTTAAAACAACAGTGTATTGAACAAAATATTCTTAACTTATATTAATTATAAACAATCACATATATGTTGGAAAATAAATTCAACATAAATCCCATTTTTACAATTAACTAAAAAAAATAATTATATAGTGTTGCTTCAAGGATTTAACAGTTACATATAAAATAGAAAACATGCTTATTATCAACATATAATGTTCTTTTTGGCCTACATTAGATGGTTTTCTGTTTGAATAACTCTTAATTACCTCAGTATGCATATTGTGTAACAGGTTTAAATTAACCTCGAGGTAAAATAACAAATACTACATTTAATGTCAGTTTTAAAATGTCTCGCGCGTGTTATGTGTAAGTTATGAACAATCATAATCATCTTGCTCAATTACTGAAACAAATTGTTAATAAGGTAAATAATAATAAAGATATATATTGACTGATGTAATGTATGTTTTTTGCTGCTTACCACTTAGATAGGTATTTTTACGCATTTGTTGTCCCTTAGAAAGTTAAATTTCATTTAAGACCTTTTTTTTAAATTAAATTCAAGTTTTAAAGGCTTCATTTCCAACCCTTAGGCCACATTTAAAATATTGTTGGTTTGCCCTTTACCGACCCTAGATTTTACAGGTGGGTAGGTAGGTAGGAAAAATATTTTATTTTATTTGACTGAGAAATTATATTTTTAACACACTTATAGTGTATGAATATTTAAAACACTGTTATTAAAGCACTGTTGCAGTGTACGAAGCCCTATGTAGCTTAATCATATCTTGTTTGCTGTTTTCTTGCATATATTAATATCAAATGCATGCTTGTGTGTTATTACATCAAATATGTGTTCAATAAATGATGTTAATTGCTCAAATGCAATTTGAAATTTTTTAACTGAAAGACTGCTTTTATTTTTAACTTAAACCTTTCCCTTTAGCATACATCAAGCATTGAAGGAGTGTAGAAAGACAGCCCAAAGCCTTTAATGGAATAATTCAGTCATGGCGAAAGACCGTCACAATTTAAAGGCCAGGCTGGCCTACCAGGAGAAACAAGAGATGCGTTTGTCAGAAACAAAATGCCCCCTAATGCGCCGCTTTGAAGCCATATATTTGACCTTTGACCTTGAAGGATGACCTTGACCTTTCACCACTCAAAATGTGCAGCTCCATGAGATACACATGCATGAAAATATAAAGTTGCTATCTTCAATATTGCAAAAGTTATGACCAAGGTTAAAGTTTTGGGACACACACATACAATGAATGAATGAATGACAGACAGGCCAAAAACAATATACCCCCGATCATTCGTTCTGGGGGGGGGGGGGGCATAAAAATTCACAGGCCAGTTGAAATTTTCACAGGCCTAAATTTTAAGTGTTTGACCAGGGATTGCATAGAGCCATTAGTCTGGCATGGCAAAGTAAATTCACAAAAGGGCAAACATAAGCATGAAAACTTGATTTGGGGAAATAAATTAAGCATGTTTGTTTCAGTTTGTGGATATATTTACGCTATAAATATATATACTTGAGTATTGTCGATGTATTTAGCTAAGAGTAATTAATATATTAAATAAGTTTACCTTTAAATATCCATTTCACTAACATGCCATTACAGTAAACTGAATAGTGTGGCAAACATAATAAAGCAGAATATGCACATTAATCTGATTAAACACAGATCCACTTACATATAAATCGAATCATGTTTGTCTTTTTTTTCATTTTCGAACGATAATCCTCTAACTGTAAGATGTATTTTTATTCGCGAGTAGACTCAATTTTCAAACACTGGTCCTGTGATATTCAGTACATACAATTACATGTCCAAAAAAAGAGTTGTATTTGTATCTTAAACGTATGCTCCATCCTAAAATGCCACGCGCTTTTCATTAATCCATACTAATTATATGACGTCCATCGTTAATTCGATAGTCATTTGTTTTGCTGAGCATCGTTATTTCTTTTTAATGTCCGTCATAATGGATCATGTTAACAGCATGTGTGCAACAAACCTAAACTCGTATGACATATACCACTACTTTCGCGGACCAATAGTTAAGTATGATGTCGTTCGGCGAGACGCCATTTTCACGGAACACCGCCGATCGCAATGCCCGTTATAGACGCTTGCATTACTGTGTTAATATTTCGGCATATGAAATGCCAACCATCAGAGCGACCTAGATTGGTCAGGGGCGATAAGAATGGACAGGGATAATAATACGCACACAAATAAATATTGCAGTCGGCTCTTTAATGATCGGCGAAAAAACATGAAAATAAACGAAATTCGTTTTCAGAAATTGCAATAACATTTTGGGTCGGGGGTGGGGGGGTAAAGAGTGGGTCGGTCGGTAAAGGCCAATCAAACTTAATTTTAATTTAGGCCTTACATACTGATGAGCAGCAAACAGCATATAACATGAACAGATTTTATGCTGTTATCACATGTAGCTATTTTCACTTTGCTTCTAAGTGGAAAAGGGTTGATTACACTATTTCTGTGTTGAAGTGTGTGCCACAATGGATAAAATTTAACAACTCAATCTAATATCAGGTACCTTCAGTAATAAACTAAATTCATGTTCGTTTAAGTTATGATTAACCTGATTAATGATAGTATGGTCAGTAACCATAATGATGAATTGATGAGGTGGCATTAAACCATAAATTTATGCCAGATAAAATAATGTCAGTATTATAATCTTTCAAATATCATATGAAATGAAGAGTTTTTTCCATTAGGCCAGAATTTGTTAATAAAATGATTTTCGGACCCTCCGACTCCAAGTTTTGATGAAACCAAAAAAAAAAAAAAAAATCTTTTTTTTTCGGATGCCAAAAGGTGGCTTTTAAACACGAAACGCTTGACGGGTTTTAGAAAAAGTTCAAATGAGTTATAAATCATCATAGTTAACCCAGTTTTAATTACCCACATTAATACATGAACCTCCTTCACCCTGTACATGAGCTGGAATTTACCAACAGCTAAGCCATCATTGTTTGTGCAAGAAGTTGAAGAACGCTACAACGCTTTCATCAGCAAAGTCTGCTTATTTCTCAATAATTATGCAACCGTCAAATGAAATCCTTTATGGAATCGATTTGTAAGTAAATATTTTATTATTTCTTTACAATTTTATAAAATTGATAGTATTAAAATAACTAAAAAATATTATGAAAGCAATAAGAAAAGAACAATTTTAATTTAACAGGTGCTCGCAATGCGAAATTCATTCAAGCCTTTCAACTTTAAACATTCAATATTTTACGCACAAATACGGTCATATTTTAGAGAATAAAATTTTATGTGTTGTTTAATGTAGTTGTAGTGTTGAATTTGTGCATATAATGTGTTTTTTCGTTATTTTCAATGGGTACGAAACTTCGGTTTTGTTCCGAACTGGTTCGTACCAAAAGTTCAAAAATCGCAAAACAGTTTTTAAAACCATTTTTTCAAACCATGAATGTCCAAATAAAATAGTCAAGTTTATGGGGGTTATTATCGGATTAACGGCTCCTTTACGACATTGAACTATCAATTATGTTATCCTGGGATAAACTGTCACTAAGATCAATAATTATAACGATTATTAGGGATGCTATTTCTTTAATCAATACCATGACAAAAATACATGTTAACTTGTTTCAACAGGCATTTGTGTTAAACAGTTCCATTATTAAAATGTTCTGGGAACGATATATTTTAATAAGATACCAACTATTTCTGAAATCAAAAGTAGGTCCTTCACTCGATGTACTATATTTCGAGTTAAAATTCTGACATATATACAGATAGTGGCATTTATGTGTTGATTTGTTGTATATAGTTTGAAAAAATATGTTTTGTGTTATTTCAGACAACAAGAATGGATGGTGGCAATTATTCTGTCAAGAAATAGATGTGAAAAAATATTCATTTAATTGAACCTGGAAATCAACCACCACAACTAACAGAAAACCTTTTAACAAAAGGTGTTGTTTTAGAATTTGTGAAATTTGATAATTAACAGAAGTTGATGTATATCATGTCCAAATGACCAAATGTATAAACTGTTTAACAATTTGAATTGAGATGCTTTATTTTCTGATGTTTAATTTATTTTTCCTTTCAGATGATATAATATTTGTGTGATTCTAGGTTTTAATAAATAATTCTGAAACATTTATGCAGCATACTGTTACATTATTGTAAACGTTATTATATTATGTTGGTTATCTGGTTTATCAAGTGGAAAAAATGTTATTTATATAAAAATAAAGCTTTTAATATTATGACTTATGAAGGTACTTATTGTTATTTATGTATTAACATACTTCTAAGAGTAATAAAAATATAGTAAATGCCATTATTCATTAATGTAGTAAGGTTCCTTAAATGATTGTCCTTATTGATTAAGTTTGAATTACGGGTGGTTTTCACACTGCGATAAGGTGGCGACAACTTTGTTTGGGCCAGTGAAACCCCTGAAAAGCGTTTTATTATGCTATTTGTATTTGTCTGCGGTATTGATTTTTACTGGACAATAAACTATAAATGTTTCTTTTAAACCTCAATAGCTTATTGATTGTTTGTTGAGATAAAGTATTTTTAATGCAACATATGGATTCCTTGTGAAAAAAAAACATAAAAAATCACCAAAAAGTTTATTATAGACGAGTGAAAAAATTGCATAACTTTTGAACTAGTTAAGATATTTTTTTTATTCAAACCAATTTAAAAACTGCATATCAAGACCTACAGTCTGATTATGATCATTTTGCACATTAACATGTTTGAAAAAAATCACTGTGGTTGCTTAGTAAAAACAACTACATACCATAACATTTTAAAATGAGTGCATGTTTGGTCACCCATCTTTTTTTCTTTTTTTTTTCCGTCCTCCTACCCGACACTTTTAGAAAAAAAATCCGAAATTCATTTTAATAAAAAATGTTGGCCTTATGCATACTAATATACCGTCTACCATTTAAACAATATGAAATACAAAGGAAAAGATAAATGTTTTTGTAGAACAGTGATGCATTACCATGCATTAATGTTTTTTTGAATGAAGACTGTTGCTAAAGAAAATATAAAATTTAAGTCATTCTTCATAAACAGCATGTTTCATCATGATTATATCTTACATTTGCTAATATTTTATAATTTGTACTCCACAAATTAAACGGGCATAAACATTTTAGTTTTTAACTATTAAAATAATTTCTCTCCCTGTTTGTCAATATTTTTATGCTAACGGGTGTGTTATAAGTTGATATTTGATTGGCTGATTGTGGACTTGTCAGCTCATTTGATTGAGAGCTGGCAAGCGGTAAATTGTAAAATGTTCATAATTATGTGCCCATTATTTTATTTCATTACGTTTTTTTAAGAGTTTTTCTTATCCATTTTGGGAAAAGGTGTCTGGTCAAATTGGGATTTTTTAAAATGAACAAAATATCAAATTTGGGAATTTCTTATCGACAAAATGGACCAATTAGGGATTTTTTTATCAACAAATATTGGCACATCAGGCCATTTCCTGGCTTTTTTTAAAATGCAATTCACCCTAAGAGTCCACTGATTTGAGATAACTAAATGAGAATAATTATTTTCATCATTGAGATATAATATTCATTAGACACTTTATTTTATTTTTAAATGGGTCGGAGGAGGGGGGGGTTAAAATTTCGGTTCTGGATCAGGTCTGTTGGCTGTGGAATCAGATCCATTTTACGACCTTTTATTAAATAGCAGGAAAAGCCCTGTAGATTGTTTGGTCTTTTGTTTAATGGTCAGTATTCAGTAATTGATTGGTAGACTATGATCAAATTACAGTCCTGCTGTATAAAGAATTTATCACTTCCATAACCCTGAAACACAACTATGCAATATATGATATGTGTTTTGCAACTGCAATCAAACCAACCACTTTAGATCTGAATGATGAACAGTAGCCTTATCTTTGCATTCATCAATTATCATTATGCCTGCTGAGCCAAGCACATTTTTCAAGCCACTTAAGCTAATTGACTTGACTGTAAGAGCAGTGATAATGACACAGTTTTTTGAAGGAGTAATAATGTTTGTACGTAACTGCATGTATGTTGTCATTCAAACCAAACAAATTATTACCTAAAATGAATTACAGGCCGGAAAATTTTAAGACATTAATTCCAGCTGAATTAGATAATTTTATGTTTCATTTGATTAGATATAAATTTACACATAGATAGATAGATAGACTTTTATTTTCCTCCATTCATGAAGAGCATAACATATAATACAGATTATAAATAATTACATACAACCGATTATATACACATACAAGAGATCAAAGTGAAGCAACTCAATACATTATTTACAAAGATAAGTAACATAATAAAGTATATATATAATTATTTGGTCAATGACATAATAAAGTCAATGATAATGATTTTAGTTCATTAATTCAATAATACACACGCACCCACGTACAGGCACCATACAACACATACAACCATAACATGAGAAAACAGATAAGGACAACATATAAACATAACAATTTAAATATACACTAATGATATAAGAATACCTAGAATAATGCCGCATGATTAATCACCAATGCGCACGTTTATAAAGACTGAGTTTTAGCTTAAATACTATGATACTATGTATTCGCCTAGAATATGTCTTAACGCGAAAACAAAAGTAAAGACATAATTAGCGAACATATGTGATTAGCAAATATATTGAATTTTGACACATGACCAACTAAACACAAATCACAAGTGTTGCCTTCCATAGAAGACTGTTATAGTGAAACGTTTACAGTCAAAGTAGTTCCTCGTGGGAATATCATATGTGTCATACAATACATATATACAATCAAATACGCATACAGATATTTGCTATATTTGCAATATAGTAAAAAGATCACATTAAAAAAGAAGAACAACATAAAACATCTGGACATGTTTTTGATCATTGGCAGCACCATCATTGTATTAATGTAGCAATTTGCAAATTGAGTAGGCTATATCAAGGTGCAAAAAATGCTTCTGAGATGTTTCAGAGCCCAACTTTAATATGCTCACACATTGGTCAAAGGCGCTGATCTGGATGAAGCGTTTAAAGTCATCAATCCCACAAGTCTCAAAAATAAGTGTCCACAATTTCTCACGTTCGGCTTCAATAGCAGTACAGTAACACAACTTGTGGATAATCAGGCTTCCCGTTCTGAGATTACACAGTATGCAGATCTGCTTGAACTGATTTGATATTAAAAAGCCGATGCCATTCATTAGGGTTTTGCACAAAGCTAAGAGTTTCTTATTGTCCTTTGCGATTAACCATAAAGGACTGAGTAACCGTTAGTTTCAATTACATGCGCCGTTACGCCTCATGGGTCTCTATCTTTTAAACGTTTTACCATGTCTTTGTTGATACGCGTCACGATATTGCGTTCAATGATTTGCTTCCACTGTCCTTTGGAAGGGAATATTCCGTGTTAAACATTTGAATGTAGATAGCTGGTAAGATTGTATCTTTGTAATATTTTGTACACGTCAGGAATAAAGCCGAAACAATGACGGTCTAAAGCAAGGAATCGTTTAAGTCTGTTGTTGAATAGATCTTTTGCAAGATACTGTGGATTTAATCAAAGGGGTTTTTTTTAGAAAAAGGGGAAGACGCTGGACGCTGGGTAAAAGGTGAAAATAGAGCGCGAAAGAGACATATTTGGGGGAAAAATAAAAATGGTTTATTTCAATGTCTATAACTAATCTACAGAGGCATGTATCTGTCACTATTATTGTGAGTTTCAAGTAGTTTCAAGAGGGATTGTCCCCTAATACAGCACCAGTTGTGACATAGGAAATGTTTGGGTCACTACTGGATCCAAATAGCTCACAATATTTACACATAAATCCATGTTTAGTTTGACTGTGATATAGCCATAGGTATCGGGATTCGTATACTTGAGAATTGAAACGACTATCACGTTTTGATTGAGTTTCGTCTGGCTTGGAAAATAATGTTGCAGGGGTAGATCTAATTATGGGAAATGTTTTCAACTGTTTTTCTGTACTGGGGCCAGGGGACGATGTCAATTTTGATATTTCAGTTTTATTATTAATTGGTAGACGATCTACTTTCACTTTCACAATGTTCGATGTCGGTTACCTCCAAATCCTGCTGGGTTTCAACGGTTTTTGATGAATCATTCTTAAAAAATGCGTCAATGGGTTTTGTATTTGCCGAGTCCGAACGTTATATTTTTTCGTGTATGAACGCCAATTGTGAGACACTTTTTCTGTTTTCACGTTTACATCTTGGCTCCTTTATAACCCGGATGAAAATTCGACTGGTTTCCGGAAATTAATTGATGAATTACCCTATTGTGCAAGACCAGAATCCAGTGAAATAGTTAGGTGATTATTGCGATCAGTTGCCCGGATAAAATTTCCATGACGTATTTATTTAATTGCTATATTTATCATCACTAGGGTTCCCAGTTTTGTGTGTTCGTCGGGAGAGAGAGCTAGATCGTGGTACAAATTGGACAAGTGTCGACTGACCCAAAGGAAAAAATATCTTTGAGGGGAAAATATTATATTTTTGGGAAAAATGATATTCTTAGAGGGGATATTGTATTTCTAGGGGAAAAATTTCTGGTAGGGGAAGACGCCGAATATCGGCATCACTTTCGTTTTGACTGAAATTGAGAAAAAATAGCCTTTTTGCTTAGACAAACAATAAAATAATACATCAAACAAGAGATGTGTTTGTCAGAAAAACAATGCCCCGTTGTTGTTTCAGAGTTTATTTACAGGTCCTACTGGCCTCTTCACGAGGTTATTGTAGCCCCACCTGCCCCTGTGACCTTTCAGGGGAAAAAGATTAATTTAGAGCCAAAGTAGGTCAAATTTACCCCGGCTTCCCGGGTATTCGCCAAAGAAATAATTCAGATCCAAATAGACCAGTGCTCGGTGGCCAATGAGACCTTAATGTGCACTGGTAGACAATAGACAATCTCAGACCCCCTATTGCGCCACTTTGAAATAAAATTTTAATATATCATTTAGCAGGTTTAGAAATTATCTCCCTTTTAAAGCATATTACTTCCCTTGGATTGTATTTTTTTTACTTTTGACCTTGAATGATGACCTTCACCTTGACCTTTCATCACTCAAAATGTGCAGCTCCATGAGATACACATGCATGCCAAATATCAAGTTGCTATCTTCAATATTGCAAAAGTTACGGCCAATATTAAAGTTATGGACAGACGGACGGACTGACGGACAGTTCAACTGCTATATGCCAGCCTACCGGGGGCATATATAGAATTTCTATTTTTACATTACATTTGCTAAGTGTCAATCTACACAGCTGGATAGGTAGATGAAATGAGGGGGGAGGGGGAAGAGAACTTTAAATATGGATTTTTAGCCAGTCATTTGGGTACAATATACTTTTTGAGATTGTGAATGGGATTGACCCCAAATTCATACAAAATGGCAACAACACTGCAAATAGTATTAACCTTCCTTATCTGAATAGTAAAAAAGTAAATTTTGATTTGCCAAAGCATTAATACAATTACCAAGGCAAAGTGTTAAATATTACAGTATTAAGTCAATCTTGTGTGACAAAGTGTACTACTAACACTCTAGTCTTCTTTGTTTGCAAAACCATCATTACTCTTAGAACATTTTTTCCATCAATTTTCTCTTTGAAGTCACATTTCAAGCGTATTCTTGCAGAAAAACACCGTTAATGTAATAACCTTGGTGATCTTCTGTGGCCACTCCAAGACGAGGGTCTTGCGATAAACTGAGACACGCAACAAATTTTCTCCTGATGAAAAATCAATGTATGGTGAAAACTAGCAAGCATTCCACAGGAGGGAATCTTTCCATGTGCTGGTTCATGATTTTATGCTTTCTAGCAGACTACAAGGGAATAAAACTCATTGATAAAGTTGCTGTCCATATGAATTTGCCTTCAGTTTGTTTATTTGGTAGCTTTATAATATATTTATGCACTAAATACAACTGCAATTGATTGCAATAATCATTCAAACCAAAGACCACAGTATACATGTAAGACAACTGTCCTCAAGTGTTTGTCTTACTGACAAGCAGATATATTTAATTAGAAAATTAACCTGAAATGTGAACACTTTCAGCTGATTTTGTTCAGAAAATTTCCATATACATTTTTAAAATACATATCAATTTTTACCCGATAATTTTTAGAATCAGTTAATTTTCTAAATTGATCAACAGTTCATATGTTTATTGGGAAATTTCACTTTCACATAATTTTTAAAGTATTTCTGCCAATTTATAAGAGACATTTGATATAGAAAATGTTCCATGTCCTTTATCTCCTAATAATAGACAATCCCAGAAATCGATACCTTCCCGGATTACCCGCCCCTGAATACTCTCGCGCGCCTCCAAAACGGTACTGAAGAAGTAAACATGGACCTATATATGTGTATAGGTCCCTACGCAAAACAAGGAAGCAAAACGGGTTTATCAAATATATTTGAGGATTTAAAGAGTTTCTGTTATCGATCTGACAACCACATAATAGTTCGTGTTTTTTTTATTAATATAAATTACGTTATTAGTAGTAGTAAGGTTCATCTGTTTAAGAGTAATAACACACAGCATGTCATCTGTTTACGAGTAATAACACACAGCATGGACATGGACCTATTTGTGTAGGTCCCTGGCATGAATAAGGTCTTGATTGCCATTGAACATGTTATTTAAAAGTGACGCGTGATATCTTATCTTAGTTTCGGTATCAACACATGTGCAGACATGTGGTGTCACGGGCAAACCCATAAACGCTTTTAATCCACACTTGGAACATCGCCTCCCATTGAGCGAATTCGTTCGCGCCTTAATCGCTGATGTTTTTTTCAAGAGATGTATGTTGCTGTCATTTATAATCCGTACTTAAATAAAAATAAATCACTTATTTTGTGCGTGTTTTTATTTTTTAAGCGTAAATTTAGACCGTTTTACGAACACTTAATGAAGACATACGTTTAGGAAATATAGAGAACACAATTGGAAATATTTAAGTTATTTAAGGCTCATTATTTTTCATGTTGAACATTTCAATCGTGAATTAAGATGTTATAAAGAAAATTTAATAATATTTCAGGCAACATGTAAAACGTTATTTAAATAATAATATAAGAAAGTTGTAGACAAAAGCTGATATGTCTTTTTCAATAAAAAAGTATGACAAATCCTGACATCTTACACAGTTTGCAAGCGAATAACTCCGATACTTGTTCATTTAAATCACAAAATTCATTTCCGGCTAGTTATTTTTGTATTAGCTTGAGAGCGATTTTTAAATAAAAAATTGCTAAAAACACCTTTAGTTTTGGACTAAACTAGATACATAATTTTAATTAAAAAGAATCTCTACCTGAAAATCTTACAGAGTTTCGATAACAAAGATTTACGAAACAATTTTAGAATCACAAACTTCATTTCGGCTATAGATTTGTAAATTACCTTTAAAATGACACTTTCAAGGGAAATATTAATAGCGAAATGGTAACTGTTTAGACAAACAAAGAGATGTATTATTCAATTAAAGAAGTCGTCCTAAGTCTTTTATCTTACAACGTTTCTTAATGAATATCTCCGGAAAGTATAGAAAGTACAACATTTAATAAGAAATAATATAGGCTTAAACAAAGGCAGACATCAATTTAATTGTCTACATCGATCTTAAATCTATCTAATTAATATCAAAGATCTATCCCAAAAATATGGTCTGAATGGATGTTTCCAATCTTTATATATTGATAGATCTTTGTTAATATCTCCGGCACTATTTACGCTAAAATCACAACATTTACTTCACGCTTTAGAGATTGCTATACCTTTATAATTATGCTTGAATAATTTTATTCCATAAAGAAATAATTAAATTTTATACAAAGGCATTATGCTGAAAGGTATGCTTAAAAATGCCAAATCGGCCTTATACATTACGTGTTGTCACTGAATATTGTTGCATAGACACATATTTTATGAATATATCGTGTATATTTTCAATTTAAATTGTTTGATTTAGGATGTGATACATGTCGACACTTGGTTTCATGTTTCACTTGTTTTCAATCCTGATGTGCGAAGTCATAAAGTACTGTTTATTGGAATAAAGCGGGTGTGCACTATGATAACGTTGTAATCTGTCAAATTCTTCAGTACCGTTTTCAATCGCGGGTTACGTAATAGCCAATATGGCGGCGCCCATATTATCGATTCTGGGATTGTCTATAGTCAGGAAGGGAAACCCTAAATGTACACTATAGCACTCTACCAGCTAGACCAGTCTGGCCCTTTAACTAGCAAATATTACAAACATCAATATATTATATATAAATTATGATTGGAACTTTTTAGATTTAACATAATGGCAGATGTTCAGAGCAAAATAAATTTTTGAATCTAAAATAGTTATCATGCATTTTTCAATCCAGCTATTTGTAACCAGTAATCAAAATTAAGTGGGGTGTATCAATCACAATACAAATATAATCAGTATATATATGATCTGTTATTTATGAAAAGAAAAATTTAATTATCAAATATATGTTTATTTGTTTTTAATTTCTTGCTATCAAATGATAAAAATAATAAATAAATACTGATAAATATCATTTACAGAAGCTAAAAAGTTGAATACAAAACAGTAAAAAAATAGCCTAAAATGTAAAAGATTAGACAGTCTCAAACAATAGCTGCTGCGAACTTTCACAGAAATCGATACTCAAATGTCGTTTACGAAATGGAATTATTTAGGAATATTCCGCATCCTGTTAAAGGATATCTGGGAAGCTGTCAGTAGATTGACAAGTTCTCGAATTAATCACATGCAACAATGCTTTTGTGATTTATCACAGAAAATAGTTACAGTCATCGCCAGAAGACACCCTTGCACTGATTTTGTGAGGAACCTGACTTTGATTCTGTATATTCACACACCTACTAAATGACTTAACATAATCCAGTGTGACACAAGTGACAATAATCATACATGCCAGACGTCCCGATCTCGGCGGGACAGTCCAGCTTTTGGGCTCTTTGTCCCGGCATCCCGATATGAGACGATTTGTCCCGACATTCGTTAAAAACAATATAAGGTCTATAAGTTCCCAATAAAATTCGCTTTTTGAGCTCTTTCTGGCCAAAACTTATCATCGCTAATCCCTTTATTGCCCCCAATTAACAACCCACTTCTACTACTCGAGTGAACCAGTGTTGTTTTTGACACCTCAGCAAATTATCGGCAACTTATTGATTTGATCAGCATTCACACCATGGTGTTTTTATGATAGGAGTTGCTAATTGCTATTGAAAGATGTATTGTACAGAAATTAACACCACCTGCGTTTGTATTTCATTGCCCAATCAAGTCCAAGGATACTTTTATCCTGTGTATTATACAACCTGAGGTTATAAATCCTGTCAAAACACTGATTTTGTACATCAAACAAATTGAATGATGACCAATATACATTGATTTTTCTCACAAATTACCTGTCGTTTTCGACTGATTTTCAGAAAATAGTTTGTACATATTGCATCAATCTTAATTTAATTTTAATTTGTCATAAACTTTAAAAAAAAAGATTAATTACACTTTGAAGGAACCAATGTTTCCACAAAATCGTGTGACTGTGTTCAAACATTAATATAGGGTTTACTGCACTTTGTTGCACTTCACTAAAACAAGAGGCAAACAAGTACCTGAACTGCTTCACAGACTTAAAAATAAAAATGTTAAATGCAAAAAAGTCCCAGAAGTGCTTTAAAATGAGGAAAGAACCTCCCTTTTTGTGTGGAGTGCAACCCAAGAAACATTCCTGAGCAATCTTTTAAAAACCTTTTTGACAAGGAGATCTTATAAATAAGAAAAGGTCAACATATTGTTCAATGTAGCCAAACCAATTCAGCAAAATTATAGTGAAGTTTGTAAGACGCATCAAAATTGGCAAATCAGTTTTAAGTCTTTTTACATTTAATGGCTGTAAGCATTTTAAAATTCATTCAGTACCATTTTAACTTATTTAAACTAGTCAGCAGGGATGGAAAGAAGCGAAGACATAGCAAATAGCACACACAAATATTTTATTTGCCCCCCCCCCCCCGCCACTGCATTTTCTGAGAAAACTCATATGATGGCCATAAAAACAGTATTAAAAGATCCCAGATTAGCAACTATTGTCAAAATGTTAGTTTTTACTGCTGTTGCACTATGAAATTAAAGCCTATTTAAGAAGTGTCTTTAAATATATAATGTCTGTCAGACTATTGGAATATACATTTTTATATACTTATACAATCTGAATTAAAGATAGGGACAATTCAGTATAATAAAAATATCTTAATTATAAATGAATGTGGAAAAGAATTGTATTTTGCTCATAAATTGTAATCAATAAATAAATTGTTTAGGGAGCAGAGACATGTGCCTCATGTATTGCATTGACCAAAACATAAGATTCCTTATGTCACAATGCTGGGTACGTCTCATGTTTACATTTTTGGGGAAAACTTTTAAACAAAATATTAACAAATATTTATTAACAAACGCTACCATTATTATTAATTTAATATTAACAAACGCTATCATTTAATAATCATCATATCATATCATAATCACTATCCTTAAAAATGCATTTGCACACTCACTGTGAACCTAAAATAAAAATATTTCTGCAGCAATGTTTACATTTTTACTGGGTTTATTTACTAAAAGGTGGCTTTAACAAATGTGAATCTGAAAAATGTTAAATATCTATGGTAGGGCTTGTTTCCCCTATTTAGCACTACCCCTAAGAGAAAGGCCCCTTTCCCAAAGAGAATTTCATTAAAATGATGCATTTTTCATCAAAGATTTAATACTTTGCAAAAACAATTCCCCTTTCTCAGTTTTGTTGATAATTTTTTTGGCATAAAATGGAAGGCCAGGCCCTTTCCCCAAATCAAGAAAACAAGTCCTGGTCTATGGTATTGGAAAAAGTTGCACTTGATATTTGTGGAGCTAACTCATAGGGTACCATGTAATTTAAAATCTTTAGAACATACTGTCAAATATTTTCATGAATATACATGAATAACCTAATTAATAAAAAAGATTCAATGAATAATCTCATAACAATACCTGTAACACTTTATATAAACAATTTTCATACAAGTTTTTTTTCTGCAAAACCCAAAATTATTCCATTTAACCATTTAACAATATTGACTCAGTAACAATAGTTTAAGTCAGCAAAATAAACATATTAAATTATAGAAAAGTACTTAAATATGTAGTTAATGTTAATGTTAGATGGGCAAGTAAATTGTGTATGATTTTCCTTAATTTATAAATATTAAACAAAATCATTTCCTAATTTACATCAAATGCGTCTTCATTATTATTTAATTTCTACAAACTAAAATTATAGGAGATTTGCAACAATTTAGTAATACTTGCAAAAATGATAAAACGTATTTTATGCATGCATTTAAATAACCACTTCCCTCAATTAACATATTTTGTTGAGGTTTTTTTATTGAAAAAAATGTCCCCTCCTTAAATGTTACTTGGTAAACTTAAACTTAAGTACATTATGATTATTATCAGAAGTTAAAATTAAATGAATGAACCTAAAAAAATAATTGTCCTTTCTTTTTTGTAAAAAACAACAAGCATTGTAAGTTTTCAATGAACATTTATTTTTAAATAAATATTTCTCCAAATCAAAATTAAATCTCTAAAAAAAGTTAGTAAGTAGA
This sequence comes from Dreissena polymorpha, assembly GCF_020536995.1. NCBI lineage: Eukaryota > Metazoa > Mollusca > Bivalvia > Myida > Dreissenidae > Dreissena > Dreissena polymorpha. The sequence goes on along the minus strand of NC_068359.1, from coordinate 92,958,903 downwards.
AAATGTGTATGATACAAAATAAAAGTTAAGTCTGAAACAGTCTAACCCTACTCATGGTCAACTATAAATATATCTTCAAATAAAAATGCTGATATTTATTTGTTCCAAATCATAGTCTAGTCTTTAGTATTAATATAATAAAATTATAATGACAGCTGCATATTTTAATAACTATAAGAAACATGGTTAAATGAAGCACATAAAACTTAACAATCCAAACATTGTAAAAAGGCTAATAACTGGATATTAAGCAAAAAATAAACACCTCTTATTAAAACAAACAAAATAATATTAATTAAAATTCTAGCTTTACATTAGTTATGCATCTAAATGAAATCACGCAATAGGAATCTTTTAAGTTAAAAGACAAACTTGAAACAAGTTGTTCACATAGCAATATGTGGGTTGAAGCCAATCTATTCAAACACAAGAAGTTAACAAATTAAAGTGTGTGCTTAATTGCTTATTATTCAATGCCAAAAATAAAACTGTACTTCTGGCATTATTTATAAATCTAACATATCCCAAGAAAACTAAGCCAGCAAAGCAAATTGATTTTAAATTGCGTGTATGCAGTCACATGATACACACAGCAATTACGTCACCAAAGACACATGCAATGTTGCAAGCTATAAAATGCATTTCTATTTTTAGATGCAATCTCTGTGCACATTCTCTGTACATTAATTAAGTGCAGTCTTTATGGTTTACATTCTGTACAAAGTGATGGATACTGATTTTTTTAATGAATGGAATAAATATAGTATTTAACACTGGTATATTGTGTGTGTTATACAGAATTAATGTCGGGAAACTTAATCATTAACTGCAGTGGAGTACACAACTCACTGTTAACAATGAAGTAAAATGGCTGCACAAAGATGACCCAGTTTGTTAAATGCGTGTTAAATGCGTGGATACCAAATAATTAAAGGATGATTCTTCTTCATTGGACATTTTGTCTAATAAATAGACATAAATCTAATTATTTTAATTTTGTTTCTATAGCACGATGTTATTTAAAATTAATTCCAACAAACCAGAACGGTTAAGAACATAGTTATGAGACCAGATCAACCGAGTGTCGATGGATTATTAAACAATCCCGATTAACACTCGATGAAAATGCACTTTTCGCGAGGATACGACGCGTGACCACGTGCGCGGAACACGAGCATCTGACCATTGGTCAAGCGATTAAATATATGGCGTTCACGTTCACTGGGTTTCGTTTACTGGCGCACTAAGACAACGTTGAAGCGAAATATACTTTATTCCACCATCGTAAATGAAACTTTGATAATGGAAACATTACTGTTGTCTAACCCCAACGAAATTTGTCTTCTCCGAGCAATCAAGCTTCAAGGCTATGATCATCATTTTTAAAATAATACTAAAACTGTTTTGGCTTTTTTTTTCTACGTTATACCATGGTATGGAGAAATCATCGAAACAACATTATTTAAGCACACATCGAATTTACTTAAATTGGAATAACGTTTAAAAAGTGGAAATTACCTGCGTGTATTATGCCAACTTCACATGGATGATTCGCCCTATGAACCGCCCGGCCACGGAGTTTGACGACGTTCTCAGCGGTTCTTTGGATTAATACATCGACTCTGAAGACAGATTATCGTATATACAGTGATTGCACTTATAAAATCCATTTCCTATAAATATAACATGTCTATAAACCAAGAAAAAATGATTTTAAGTTTATATATAAAAATGGAATCGAACATTCTATCGCCTTATAGGGATATCCGTGTAACACGCTGCAGACGATTTCAACTTCTCCCAACCTTGCCAGAAAATTATGTCAGCGAAGGCGGAGTTTACGAGCGAATCCCAAATAATGTATGGATAAATTTACCTAGCGGAGATCATGTGAAGTATTGGTTTTATTCTATTGGTTGTTTTCCTACACTGGCTGTATCTGTCTGACCTTACCGTTCCCGCGCTTTCAAAAAGAAACTGAACGTAGTTAATAATTTAGGTAAACGCGGGAAATTGATAATCATTTTTTGCCGTCAATTCCTATCTTGACTGACAGAAAATTGTTAAGTCTATTAATTTCAAATTAATCTACGGTAAATCTTATGAAATCGTCATAAAGTAATATTAAATGACATAACAATAAACCGGTTATCGAGGGTTTTGCCGATGTTCTTTTTAAAAAATGTTTTAGTTTTCGCATTTTACTCAATATTACAAACGTGTTAACATCTGTTCTGTAGTTGTTCTTAATAATCTAAGACGAAATGTAGCTAAACGCGCGACACATGCGGTCCGTATTTTATAAATAAAAATCCATCATTGTTTTTAAACTGTTTTGAAATGTGGAATAATCTTGATTTTAATAAGAGATTGCAATTAAGTATCATTCTTATATATTATGTATTATTTAATTTACAAATGTATAGTTTCACCAAAATTATTTTTAAACATACATTGTATTTAATGGATTGCAATTATATTCATTTTGAAAGACATTATTTGTCATTCTACACAATATGAAGATCTTAATTATTTTTTTGCTTGAAAAACGTTTAACTTATTTAATAAATTTTTAACAATAACAGTAGATTTAATTAAATGTCATACTTTTGACATATTACATGTACATTTAACATTTGTTTAAAAGTGTTGTTTGTATTTGTCAGTAATTTTCGTAGAAAACAATATATATATATATTTCAACATTTAAAATAATTATATTAAAAATTAAAAACATTTAGGAAAATAAAATTAAGAATGCAGATCTATCAACGTTTTTGCGTTATACAATTATTCCAAACGGACAGTCGACTTTTGGTGGTTGGACATACTTCTTTATTCTGAATAAACTGGCCATTTATGGATTATTGATTGCTAACTGGAATATTTAAAAATCTTGAGATTTTGATGAAACATATTATTCAGGTGAATTTATTTTTGGTTTATACTTAACTTTTTGAATTATACAAATGTACTATGATGTTTCACTTAATTGAATAATTAGTGAATATATAATAAATTGTTATAGGTACTAACAATTTATTGTAAACGCCTAATAAAAATAAAGATCCATTTTATGTCTCGTAACATTATAATTTATAATTATTAATTAAATAGATAATATTATAAATACTGATAATTTTGTAACTTGTTTTTAAGAAAGGCATTTTGGTAGATCAAATTTTCTGATTTTTTATCAATATTCATGTTATTGTTGTGAGTTTCACGGTTCCGTATAGATTAATAAAACCGATTTAAGACCCATAAACAGCGGAATAGAATTTTTATGTATAAATAATGTGATTAATATTTTATTGATTTCATACATTTTCCTTTATAACTTAATATAATATTCTTAAAATACCTAAGGGAATGGCTGATACTGACAATTTTAAATTTTAATATTCTAAATACGGCTGATTTTGATTCTATTTAAACAAAATTATTATGTTATTGACGTCTGTAAAATTGTATTAACATCAATTGTTCACACACTTTTCTTACGCATAAATAAATTATTCCAGCATCAAAATAATGCCATTGTGTATTGTAAAAAAAAGATACATAAACAAAGTCATATGCTAAAACAATAAAGACGAAACGACATTGTGTTTGATCTATCTTTAATAAATAACTTAATATTAATCGCTGTTTATCGTTCAATAAACAGCGTTTCGGAATTTTAATTAATATGAATTCAAACAATAGGAGTTGTAAATAAATCAAGCGTCAAAAAGACTTAAGAGTTGTTTATTGACCGATAAATAACGGTAATACGAAGATTGTTACGAGTCAAACACAAGCAAAATACATGAGTTTGCAAATTAAATTAGAAATATGTTCTGCATCATTTCGGGACTAATTTGCGAATTGTTTAAAAGTAAGTTTACAATGTCCTTTAAAAATTAGCGAGTATTATTAGACATAGACGTTGTCATATTTATTGTTATAATCAAGTTGTATGCTTCAGTTCAATATAATGCATATTTTTCTCCATAAAAAATAACCGCACTTTACATTCTTATTTCCCATGTCAACACGTTTGTTAGAAAATATGATCGTAAAATGGGATTTTCACAATTTGATTGATGTTATCACGTTCATTACCAACACATTGTTTTTAAACGGAAATAATCCATAAAAAGCTATGTTTTATGCACAAACGTGTGCAAAATTGTGCTTATAAGCACCACTGCTATCAATTGTGTTCAATTTAAAAGGGAACATATCATATTATTTAACTAGTTTTTCTATGCATGTCAAATAAAAAAAAGTTAATGAAATCTATACTGTAAATATATTTACAAGGAAATCTGAGTTTAAAATAAAACTTGGAGTTTTGGCTCCGACAGTTTGAATAAACCATGTAAAATCATAGTTTCATCGGAACCACACACATTAGAAAATTATACGTATGTTATTGTTAATGATATAATGATACTTTAATAATGTATATAGATTTAACATATGAGCGAATATATATGTGTATAATATAAACAAGAATGTTCTTGATAAAATTGCGGCAATACAGCAAAAGTTTCAAATTTGTATAATTTGATTTAAGCTTTTAATAGATAATTGCAGTTAATATTATTTTTAATGAGAATAACTGACGTTTACTGATGTGAATATGACGGTTGTACAGTTCGGTTTCCACTATTTGATTGTATGTTGCACTTTGTGGTAATTCCTTTGCAAATTTTAATATGTCCATCATTTGCTACGAATAATGTTCACAGAACAAATTATAAGTATTTGTCCTTGTATGTTGAATAAATACGATTGCTTGTAAACGTTATTACACGTGTGAAATATTTACAGTTAGAAATATACGATTACTGAAAAAACAGTTCTATCAGCTGTCGATATGTTGAATATGTAAGGTAAACATTAAATATGAACAAAAATAAGTACATAATGAAACCTTCATAATTGCTTTTGATCAGTACAGGAAAATTGAAATTTCAGAAACATTACCATAAATAGTATAAATGCCCCCTATTTTTAATGTGTATCTGGAAAACTGAGCTAATATTAACACTTTATATCTAACCATGTTCATTTTTTTCTCATAATTTTAATTGTTTGCATCTCATTTGTTTTTAATGTATGTAAACCGTCATGTTAAATGCTTATTTAAAAAATTGTGCATATTACTATCTTTTCTTTCAGGTTTCTTATTTATCAAATTTATTTTTCACAACGTACTTTTTGATGTGTTCATATCCGATAAATTGTTGTACAATAACAATTCTACTTGAAATGAACACATGCAACCATCGGATTGTTTGAAGAGTTTTCCTCATTGCTCTCGATGGTTTTCTTGCAAATGTCGCAAAAATTGACAAACTTAACGTGATAAATACTGTATAACACATCCCAAACCGCATACATATATTTAAAATAGTTTTTATCAAGTACTGTTTTATCTATTATCAGCCTTGAAAATATCAAAATATCTTTACTTCAAAGCTTCCTTTGGTTACTGACCCGTGCCTTGAATGTTACCGTGACCAAGAGATTGATTAGACGGATAAAAACATGCTGAAATATGGTCATTTTTGACATATGCATACATTCATGGTCAATTCTGTTACATTTTTTTAGTGACACCCTTGAAGATTTTGTTTCTTTGTTCAATAAAAACGCTCGGTGTATTATTTTATAAAACAACAACACAGCAACAAATAAAATATGTTGAATCAACTAACCATCCGTTCAGTTCGTTCGCTGCTTGAATGGTCTTTTGTATATAAATATATTAAATCACATGTTTATTTTACAATATAAAGTATGTCGACCCCTCATACACTTATTAAAAATTTTAATTAATTCATTCATTCATTCGTTCGTTCGTTATTTGTATATTCATCATAGATAATTAATGAATTTATTTATTTATTCATTCAGCTTTCATATATCTAGTATAAAAAATCATATAGATTTCTAGATGCAGTATGGATTTTATACTAATTTATGAATAAGAATCACCTATCTAATTTGTTTATCGAATTGTTTAAGTTTGTCAACTTGCGCACAATTGTGTATCTTATGTATCAGTGAAGACCACAACTACGCAAATGAAGTAATCGTCGTCAATTTGTTCTAATAATAAACGTAATACAAATAAGGGACCCGTTCACAGATTGACAATTTTCGTGTTGTTTTTTTTGTTCCTGATGCCAAACATAAAATAAGTTTGAAAATGACGAAGCAAACTCTCGCTACTGGACTGCATAGAAATACATGTTTTGTAAATACATATAAAGCGTTAATTTAGCCTAAATCGAAGGTTCATTCCCAACTGCCGGCGCTTGTGAGCTTGGTAACAGGTCGCCAACCGGACCGAACCGAAAGGTGGGATTTCCTTTAAGTATTCCGGTTCCCATCCAAAGCCCAAGACCACACCAAAATTGAATACATTTCAATAAAGGCCTAAAAAGCTGGAAATTGCAGCTATAATTCGGTGCGTCTAATAAAGTTAATGAGGCACGGCTTGAACAAACGCTGGGTCCTCACATATTTCAGCCTCAGGCACGAAAGAACCTCGCCAACTTCGAAACACACACAGTTTTAATAAACAATTATCATTTGAAACCATAAGTATTACTGTTGTTTACTTCGGAATAGTTATAAGCACGTAAAATAAATACAATTCGGCAAAATAACAATAAAAAATGCCAAATAATTCAAAACAGAATGCCCACATTTCATTCAAACAAGCATACAGACATTCCTGACTAAAACATGTTAAAATATGTTCTTTTATTGAAAGGAATCAATTAAACAATCAGAAAATAATAATGAGTTTTTAACGCATTTATAACATAGATTGCGTGCAAGTCACCACGAAAATTCCCAAGTGTATGGTGTAGTGGTAACATTTTTGCTTCAGGAAGTCGGGTTCGAACCTCAGAACTCGAACAATTTTCACTAATGTTATCTCTTGCCATGTAATTGTATGGATTTAAAACTATTACAAACAAAACAGTTTTGATTGGAAATTTAGTTAATAAAATTTCTCAGATAAAACCATACATTAGTCCCATTAAGTTAAGCCATACGACCTGTGGTTGCGTCACAGTTGTCGACAGGAAGCTCGCTTGAGTTTTGATTTAAAGGTCAGGGGTTCGAACCCTAAATATATCAACATTTTTATGTTGCTTTTAATATTTTAAGTCATGTTTTTTTGTCACAATTCATCAAGTTTTTAGTTAAGTTTCTTGATATTGTCATAATAATATGTTGACTGGAACAATAAAATTAACAATCTTGTAAAAGGCCCCTTTAATTAACAGATACTAGTATGCGATAATGAAGTTTACAGACAGTCAATTCGTGTACGACAATTTCTAAAATAAATAATTTAACCAATGTATATACAAAACAGTAACATCACTATAAAATAGACAATCATTTCTGAGGTTAAGCACAGGCATTTATTAAAATCGACTGGACATTAACGTAGCGATCGTTGTTTGAAAAACTATATAGGAATGCAAACAATTCAATCTATCTGCCATGTATGGTTTGATTTGTTCCGTACATGTATGTTAATACGTCATTGAGCAAATCGTAAATCAACACTATGAAATGTATGATTCATCGTTTTTCGCATAAAGGTGAAATTATATGTAACACACAGTGAGCTTGTATACAAAGTTTTAGGTAAAATAATGAAAATATTGACACATGTAGAATTTATGGATGTATACTTAAATACAAGTCTATATGTTTACATGTACATTACAACAAACAAGTCAGGGTTATTAATCCATAATAGACAAGAACGTTTGTCATGTATGTAGAACTGGATTTGAGACACTTTATCGTCAGCTAGTAGCATAATGCTAGTTGCCTTTGATGTTGTTGTCATTGTCTAATCGATGATTGAAATACTTAAACATATGAACTCATTTTTTAATTATAAGGTATTATATGCATTACATTAAATTTCTGAATTAGCGTTTATATATTTCTTACCTCAATTATGTTATATTATATGATTGTGCTGCAAATATTCATATCAACACAGAGCATTGTTTTTTCCGTTTAAATGTATTACCTTTAATGTATTTATAATCTTGTAATTTTATGTATGTTGTTGCAATCGTGAATTAAATACATCGGTAGAGTAATTTGTCTGTGATATTATATGCATAATGAATTAAAACGATCGTTTAAACACATACATTTGTTGTTGTGGTTTGAAAAAAATGGGTTCAAAAGAATGCAGTTTAATGGAAGTTTTTAATATGTATTCACATTAACAACAGATGTCACAAGAACGATGTAGCAGGTCAAAGAACTGGGCCGTGCCGACTGACCTCGCATAATATTCCCAAAACATGTTTGAAGTTTCAAATGAATATATGTAATAGTTAAATAGATATGTACTTGATGCATGCAAACTTCAAACTAAACTTAAACTTGCCCGCAAACCTAAACATGTCTTAAAGTACAAAAGGCATAATCCTGCTAAAAAGCTAATCACAATTATAGGTCTTGGTCAGCGAATTTAAATAAAGACAATGAACATATACGCAACGTTTTATTGCAAGATATGTAGTAAATAAAGGCATTTGATATCACACAGTTTTGTCTAAGTATAAAAAAGGCGCATAATTATGCCAAATTACAGGTAAGAGTTATGGAACTAATAAAGTGACCCACGCAATGGCCCCCGAATACATGTGTTAAGTAATACCTGTGGCAGATACATCGATATGGAGATGTTGCACGTTTATCAGAAAAAATCTTAGTTAAAAAACGGACATTATTCTGCTAAATTGCAGGTCAGAGTTATGGAACTTTGGTCAGTGAACTCATCCAAACACATGTGTGGATTTTCAAATGAATAGCTGTAGTAGGAACTGCGATATGGAAAAGTTAAACGTTCACCTTTACCACTGTATTATGCTGACGCCGACGCCAATGGCGATATTTATCTGAGTAGTATATCTCGAACTATTTTGTGGATAGTCGTGATAAAAACGGTATTATGTAGAGCATCGTACAATTTATACATGATAGCACATACATATTTGAAAAGAGCTGTCGCATACAACATATTGAGACCTTAGTTTTCTGAACCAACCAGGATTCAATTACATAAGAATATGTTTTAAATAGCTACATCAACAAGTCAATATGAGATTTTTTCGTTATGGAGTAGGGGCATATTTGGGACGAGCCAAACGAGATTTTCAACACGTAAATGGGATTGAGTTTTAAACAGAATTGACACTCTGAGATTTTATCAGCATATTGCAATATATCCGTAAAATATATGTTGTGGTTAAAGATTTAAATTTAGAAAATGAGTTTATGATGAGTTAATTATACAAAATCATACTTATCTCGTTGCAAATAAAACGTGGTACTTTGTGGTTTTAACAAAGAATGATGTTGATTTGTGCACATTTATTTATCTAAGTCCAACAAACGATTACACCAAAAATAAATCACTGTCAAAATGCATATAATATGTTGATATTTTTTGGCTCAGACTATAGCAGTCTGGTCAGAAGCTATACCTGTACGCTACTGAGACCAAGAAACGTGAGGTGACTATAGCGGACAGGGTAGCTAAAGCGGAGATAAGTCCCTGATCAGACTGCAAGATTGCATACTCCTTAAGACCCATTTTCACTTGATTGGGCTTAAAGGGACCTTTTCACGTTTTGATAAATTGTCAAAATTAATTAAAATGTTTCAGATTCGCAATTTTTCGTTGTAGTTATAATATTTGTGAGGAAACAGTAGTACTGTACATAAACCATGTTCTAAAATATCCATTTTATGCATCTTTTTTACGATTTAAAAACCTAAAAATTATAACGCGTTGCAACGCGAAACGATTAACTAATTTGCAGGGTTCTGTTGTTGTCGTTATATTTTGTGACACTACGGGGATTGCTCATATAAAGTATAAAATAAATTTTTTATTGGATCCGCACGGATGGCAGAGTGGTCTAAGTGATAGACTTTTACTCCAGGGGTCTGTGGTTCGAGTTCTGTTGAGGGTTGCTGTTTTTTTATTTCTTAAATTTTATTCTGGTTTATTTCACTGGAGCTTTTTATATCCAATGTTCACACAAGTCGAAGTTGAGTCGATTTTGCAATTGAGTCGGACATTTTTATCTTTTCAGTTTCCAAACTTAACCAAAGATTAGTTGTGTGGCATAACTTTTGACCTTATAAAGAACACTTTAGCCTTCATACTCAAAATTAATAAAATTTCAAAACAATATGTTATCAAATATTATCTCACGATGAATTTGGATTCGTTAAAGTATTGATAACTTCTGGTGACGGTCAATTCACAATTTTAAATTAGCGATCATCTTTATACCATCGACATTTTGGCCAGATACGTTTCACATGATTTACAAATCACTTGATATTTAAAACATTACCTTATTCTGTCATAATGAATGGTAATTTTCAGTGGTTAACTCTTTTGTATAGATTTTACAGTAAAAAATGAATTAAAACACAATTAGCCCTTGACGAGAACGCAGTGCGCCCTTTTTCGAACATAAGTTGATTTATTGACAGAGGCATATTGAGAAATAACCACCTATTCATTTCAATTAACATGACTCAATCTATAAAAGATCCCATAGCTCACAAACAACAAAGAATCACATAATGTTTTATCTTTTTATGTATGCACTTTTCTTTGTCACTCCCCCCACCAAATTGCTACAAACGGTTCCTTTGTTGTAAAGTTCGGATAGACACTAAAAGTGACCATGTCTTTTGTCCTCTTTTTATAACTTTTTTTTCGTCAACATGTTGACAGCATAATAAACTTTTAAATTCAACACAGGACTGATACTGTGAAATTTGCATTTTTATAAATAAAGGGAATGTATAACTAATTTTTTTTTAATAAAAATCTGTGTCTGTGTTAAGGGCGAATGTGTCCGACTCATGGGCCAATTCAGTGGGTATTGTTCCTCAACTATTTGCCAATGAACATACGCTGGGAATCAAATAAATATTTTTAAAATAGACTCATATGATATGATACTTATAATCTGCATAAGCTAAGTGCCGGCTTTGATCACAAAGCTTGTTATTATAGCCTCATACCGTTAACCCGTTCGACTCAAGAGCGAGTTACAAACTTCAATCAATGCCAAAAATCCGTGAAAAGGTCCATTTAAATCAATGAATCAGCTTCTAAAAGGTATTCGACTAACTGTACACTTGTTTATAGAAGCAAAGCGTGACTACAAAACTAGAGTTGCAGATGTAAATCATCAATTTCTTGTTTGAGTAAGACAAGAACCCTGATCAATTAAATTACACGTGTGTCAAATATTAAAGGGGTATTTAACCACGACACAAATAGAATACACTCGGTTTTAGGATGACGATAGGATGCATCTGCAAACAATATCGTCGTGGGTGTTCTGTGACCAATCGTTGTGTACAAGAGCCTATATCCTGTGAAATAAGGGTCAACAAAGATGTATGTACTGATTGCCTATTCGAACATGTTGTATTATAAACACTTATGACCGCTTATCGAACTGAAATGATTTAAACTACATGTATTTCATATCGGTGTGTATTCACGAATCACGATCACGAGTTCGGATACAGAATGTTCACTTTGTATCAAATTATGTAGACGCAACTTGTGCCAACCATTAAGAGCGAACAGCATATTCTATTACACCAATATATACTACTCGAAATGTGACTATCGGAATATTCAGAAAAGAACAGATGCACATGAGTTGGAGTAAGATTTTTTTTCCCGGATTTGTTATGTTAGTCATGTATTTATTAGTGTTTCGTGTTTTATTAAGTACACTTTTTTTAAATAACCCATTTTTTGTCATAAGTGTCTAAGTCTCTTTATTGAGTGTTAAAGTGCATACGTGTGTTTTTTAAAATACAAATGGGAGATAAGCAACTGTATGCGTTTAATATGATAAATGGGTCTCATGACCCCACGATCCTTAAGCAGGCTACGAACCACTAACAATCGAACATCGGTTTTCTGTACAGTTTAGGTTGAGCCAACACTATGACAATAATAGATTTTATAACGGTTTCATACACACCTCCTATATTGAAATACATAAAGAAAAGGTATTTCATACGTCTAAAACTAAGTTTTACTTGATTATGGTTTCTGTGTTTTTCTCGTCGACAGTCTCTCATAGCTATTCGCATTTTGTATTTTCGTTAGTATCGTTCCCGTGATGAATGGATCATCATTATGCCTGTGAACTCATTAAAATTTGCCGCCGCCGAATTTATTTCTCCAACTAGACACATACATAACTTGATTCACGCCATAAATATTTTCACGTTAAAATGAATAACTGAAAAATTGTTATGTACCAATTATTTCACAATCCGAAACAATATGTATTCCCCTGGAGTAACCCATGGACATCTATGTAAAACTCGCAATATATTATGTGTTAGATAAGTTATATCTGTAATAATATTAATAATAATCCTCGTAAAATTTACGAATGGACATGTTTTATGTGCTTATATTTCAAATACGCATGCATATACATAGATATATAAGGTTATGTTAAATGTGAGTGAATTTAAGTAAATGACTAATTCTCGCACTACTTACATGCTTTTCTAAAGTACAAATCCATTTCGTGTTACTTACCTATTTATGCGCATATATTTTAAATGTATTCGCAATATCGACGTGTATATTCATGTACTATTGGTGACCCTTTAAATAGTCGCAACAGCTAAGTGTCCAGAGTTTACTACGTATATTGTTAATTGCATTTGTGTATTAACAAATTACATGTACCAAATTTGATACCATATGCAACGACGGACATGTTTTTGTCTGCTGCTAGTTCGTGAATTTAATTATTTGTTAATGCTTTGTTAATTTTGGAGAATTAAGGATCTTACACTCTCTTGCTTGCTAAGGATAGTTAGCAGTTGCTTACATTCAAATTTGATACTCGCAGTTGTTATTTGTACACATTAATTCATTTTAAGCCCGGAATCAAACAATCCGATGTCTCCCCTTTATTTATCCATATCAATGTTTTAGCACGCTGCTTATTTTTGGAGTTTACCGAAGTTTTCCGCTGTTCTCACCGACGAATCGATCGTTAATAACAATTGGTATTTTGTACTGATTTTCTTCTAACTTTGTATTGCTCAATGCTTATTGACAATCGCTAAGCGATAAATGTTATTTCCATGCATTGTGTTAATTCTTAAATAATAAACCGATCTGGTAAAGAAATAAATTTGAAATGCAAAAATATTATAAAGCGATTAAATGAGTAGCATGATACCGTTCGTTTCGTTTTAAAAAATATAACAGATACACTGAAAAAATAACAAGAATGGGCAAATCCACTGCTTACAATTTACTCATGGTGGTTAAGAAAAATATAATAGTGAAGTAACACAATATAAGCAAATGATAACACAGACCTTGTCAAGTACATAAAATGGATTTGTAATTTGAATCAACAGTATCATGTATTAACATTTATAAATAATTTATTCACAAAACTTAGTAATAAAAAAATAATCAAATATTTCCTTACATTTCCTTCCATATTGTACGACATCATTTTCATGTTTAATTTCATGCCGTGATCATATTCTGACTTCAGAAATGTTTGTCGTGTCTTAACACAAAAGTTGCAATCAACAAAGTTTACCTCTTAATTGCATAATGTATTGCTTCCAAAAAAGAACATGACACAATTGTCACAACCGGCGATCTGAATGATATGTTTGCCAAAGGAAGATTTAACTTTTGTATTTGCTCTGTTAATAATTTGTTGTTTGTGATTGACCTCATGCGAATGTATTCAAGTTTGCTTGCCCAATAGGACTTATTTTATTCACTTTGTACACACAGAAGTACATGCATGTATACAGAGCATAATTTAATACAAAACAAAAATAATCGAAAATGATTAAAATATGATTCATTCTAGTATAAAGTAAATGATTGATATACGAAAATGGACCGTTTGAAAGTGTTGCATATGTGTGGCAAATGGCTGTTTATATTAAATGCACTAATCCGAAGATACTTATTTTGACAAGCATTCGGCTACCTCAAGGTTATTCCCGATATCATGGTAAGTACAAAGGGTGAATCATTTATAAGCTGTCTGCGTATAAATATACAGAGACGAATTGGGCATAATAAGGGGAATTATTTAATGTGATAGTGTATGTATGCACACCATTCATTCTGCTTTTATATAATCATTTGACCTTCTCTAGACTATTAATTTTGTCGTTGTTCTATATTACACGACGATTCATATTCCACGAAAAAGCAATAACCGACCCGGATGACAGACTATTTGGGATAAATGTATTAAATAGATTTGTTTAACGGCGTTAAGTCATTTTGCTGTCATGAACGAAAAATGTCAAGATATAGCAAATACGATTTTTCCCTGTAAATGCAGTATTAAATAAATATTGTTTTCACCCGTTGTTGAGCTCAAATATATTTATTATTGAAAAATAAAATGATTCAAAGCAAAACCCAAGCAACTAGCAATACATTTTTTATCGAAGCAAAACTAATTACTATTTTTGTTTTGTAATGTTCATACATAGGAAACGTGTATCGCGAGTTCAATCTTTGTATTTATACCAACCATTGAATTCAAAAGTAACAAAATACACACATGCAACACTGAATCGACTTTGGAAAGCTATTCTATCACAATCCGGATACTTGAGTTGTTTCAAGCGTATTTTAGTTCGACTTTAGGGCGAAATGAGGTAAAGAACTATCTCAGAAGATCAAGTCTTAGGAAAACCTTATTATCGTCATTTTTACGTTGTTATCACTCTAGTGAACACATGTATGACTCGGTCTTCATTTGGTCAGAATCTTTATCTTGATAACATCTTCGAACAGTTAAACCAGCGTTAATTGAGGTAAAAAAGAGGTCAGGCGGTAAAATCTTAGAAGAAAGCGTATGCATACTCTTCTTACGAGCAGCTAATTAAAGCTTTGTAAAATAAATTATTCAACTGTTGAACGTTGTTTTAAGAAGAGCGCATGGTCAAATGCCAATTAAAGACATTCGATGGTTTTGCATGCAACACATCGTCTTAATATGATGATCATATTTGGTAATTTATTCCCAAAAACCCATCATTCATTACAAAGTCGTGGACCGGACACAACCATAATCTTTAACTGTATATTTACAAACATTTTAAGTGTCCACTGCGACTCTTTATGTTCTTGAGGTAGTTGTTGGACGACCAACGTCGTCTTGTTATGATGATAGTTATGACGATTTTTTCTTGAATTCCCATATTGCGCGACTTATTGTCCGTTCAGGTATAAAATCCAAATATATGCATATATTTCCATCCGCAATTGTCATGCCATGGGCAAAGAAATGGCGATGTTCGCTTTTTATTAAAGTTGAGCATTCAAATTGTGTATCTGTTTTCTTTTTGTTTAGAATATTGCACAATAGAAAGCTTAAATACGTGTATTTTTCTTCTACAAGATTGTATGCAAAGGAGACAGTATGCAAAATTTGAATACTGCCGTTCGAGATCTTATCAAATGTTGAACTGTTTGAATGGAATATGGTCGTTACATCAGTGGTTACCGACTCGTTAAACGGGATGTCATGCGGATGGCCTAACCAGTGTAAATATTGCATCATTACTTTAAATGCATGACAAATCTATAAACCCCAAAATAGCCAATCAGCGTGTGTATCAAAGAGTTTGAGGCTTTATTCTTTAGTACGCTGGACGATATTTGTGATAATAAATTATGGAAATCGATCAAATTACTCGTGAATTCATAACAATTATTTTGGCATTTGTTTATTGCAAAATGAAGGTAATTTTATATTTGTTAAAAGAAATGAGATAAGACACCATGCAAAATATACTTAAAATAAAGATTCGATGCAAATATATTGTGTACGAATACACATTTGACATGCCCTAATTATTGATTCGATAGGTCAGTCGAATGCTAGTTCGCCAGCTGTGTCCTAGTGTACCAAGTGTTTGTGAATATAAATATGTTATTAGTCTTTTTTATTAATAATGGATTTGCGTATATATATATAGTTTTATTGGTACAACAAAAAAATAGTATACAACGTATCTGTTCCACATTTTGTACAGCGAAAAAACTGGATACGATGTTGTATGCAAACCCATCATGGCATTTGTTATTTCTTTTAATTTAGAAACCTGACATGTAATTGAAAATATTGGCGATAGCAGACTGGTTTTGTCATTTAGAATGAAATATGAGTTGTATTTATTATCTGTGTTTTCCTGGAAGCCCATTCCGTATCAGGAACTGCATACGCTATTCTTCTTTACATTTGAATGTACTACTCGAAGTTGCTTAATCTGTCAGCAAGGTCTACGAATCCTATATTGCATGATCACATCAAACAGTGCAAAAAAAACGATTGGTGCATTCCAGAATGAGGGGAAACTGAGAGGCCGGGGAGATATTTAAACCGACAGACGGTCGTTGCAGATAATTTATAATTTCGTTAAATAATCATTATTAATGGTGGCTAGACGATGTGTCCTATATGTTCATATATAGAGGTAGTACATGTACATTTTATCTGTGAATATGATAAATGTCAGTAAAGTAAAGATGTATTATTTGGCAAAATGTAAATAAATTGACGCTCTCTCGCCTTTTTTGTTTCTGGTATATAATAAATATGTTAATACAATTTAAAACAAACCAGTTCGATCTGTATGAATCGATCGACCCAATTCAAATGTCTTAAATTTCGAGTTTGTCAATGAGTTGGATATACGTGATTTTAGAATAATAATAATAATAATAATAATAATAATAATAATTATTATTATTATTATTATTATTATTATTATTATTATTATTATATTTTTATTTATTTATACAACTTCACTCGATCTTTATATATTATCGTAAGAAAATTTCTTACTTATGTCTTCATTGAATTAGTACAAGCCGTTATAAAAATTCGTTCTTTTTTACACGAAGTCGCAGTCATGCTTCCAAAATAAAATGTGGAAGAATGCTGACTTTAGGCATTTATAAATCTTCTTTCAAAATGAACATTTCAAAGGAAAGCACGAAAACACTAAGAAGGAAAGCATCTATTATGGATAAACAAATGTTTGTCTGAACAGTCTGACAGAAAGTTAAAAGCCTCATTTGTCTAGCATTGGTTGGAAGAAAGACGAGATAAATCATTCGCAAAAGCGATGGTCAAAGCTAGGCATTGAGGAAATCCGTATTCCCGTCGCAATAAAAGAATCAATAACAGAACTCTGCATTGAATGAAAATGACAATATTACCGCGTCTTTTATCATTTCCATTAATACGATTCTGAAATAATTTTCATCTAGCATCGGAAACCGAGATTGTTTCAGAGGTCTTTGAGATATGAATAACCAAGCCATAAACACGAGACGATCTCGTGATAACATTGTCTCGGAATACCACGACCAAGAAAGGCCTTTACCGTGGAGATGTTATCGTTGGTATTTTTTATTTGTTATCACTTACAGCGAGGTTCATATTTCAGTTATAGGAATCTTGTTTGTTTTGTTTTTTGCACCAAAAAGGAAATGTTCATACTTGTACACAACCTGATTTACATTATATTTAATTCCGAAAAAAAGCCTTGGCTGGCATTGCTGTGCGATATTCATTTGGAGACGGTCGGGTATGTAAAAAGTTCAATGTTTGTTGAATTTACCTTTCATGTAAGTTTTCATTAAAATCGCAGAGTTTTAACATCGCTAATTATGAAAATAACGATGATCACATTTATAGTTTAAACCGAATCTAAAGGGGTTCCATGCCATATTCGTAAGACGAAAAACATGCTTGCCGTAATTATCGATTACCTTGAAATTTCATCATCTACGTGAAAACTACATGTACGCTCTATCATTGACGAGCTCATCAAAAACAACCGCATACACCCAGCCGACGGTAAATTTATTTCCAAGGCCTTTACTCTTAGTGGTTTAATCGCAATTCTGTCTTTGCTCCTGGTAACTCATTACCATCATTGTCTGGCGCGATGCGCAATGTATATACGCCAAGAGCATACGCGAGCATTCGTGGTAACCACACAACCGTGGGAAAGCCGGCAAACTGGCAGACGAGATTTCCAACCATCATGATCACTTACCTGTGGATTCAAGTTAAATAGATTATCGTCTGCAAGATTGCAATGCTTTTGTTCGTCTGACGCAAACCAGGTGTTAAAGCAGACAATATAAATCTGAAAGCGTGTTCGTCTGCCTCGTGACATAACAAAGAGACACCCATTCCAAACACGTTCCATGTCATCTTAAAAGCAATTTGTGTAGTTGTGCATCTTTGGGTAAACAAGTTCCGCATAATATGATAACACGTATGCAAAGTTCAGCTTATATAATAACACAATAAATGAAACATTGTCTTTCAAAATCGCAATTAACATTGTAAAAAACACGTAATACATTAGCCAATAAGAGTTTAAAGATCCATATGTAGCACTTATACGTCCATTTCAAAATAGAAATAGTGGTTATGACATGATTAATTTACCAGCAGAAATACAGAGCTCGCAAAAACTGTATGAATCTATTAGAGACGTGCAATATCATGTACCAACTAAATGCGGTAAACCGCAAATCTTTTTATTAGTGTATCATAAAAGACGCAGGCGTTTGAGGATATTAATACACCTATCTTATAAAGCATTTACGTTACGGAATAGTTAAGATCCTGTATTGTGGCTAATCAGATTGCTTTTATCTTCTAAAAATATGTTATTTGATTCATAACGATATATTATCGACACCATTTTAAGTATCTTGGAATTACATATTGACACATATGAAATGTTGTGGTCGTAATGCAAGTGGTTTGCACATCAAGTCTGTCGACGCCTTTAACAGAGTTCAATTGCATGGCAATGCTTCCGTTAAGCGTGCCTTATTTTTGTACATGGTTACTTTTTTCTGGATTTTTCTGCACAAAACTTATATGAAGTAAGTTATGCACAATAGCAAATATCTTACAAGTGTTGTTCATATAAGCACGTTGTTGTATTTCCCAGTTATTAATCTATTGACCAATTGGGTCTCAATAAGTTTTCAATTAAACCATTGTTTGTTACTTTTAATAGTTTTTGTTAGAGTATAAAATCAATCTAATGCAGAGTCAAACACATCGCTTAGCCCCCAAAGATGTTTAAATTGCCGGTAGAATATGTCTCTTCTAATAAGAAATGCATACACTTAAATTGTACTTGAAGACATTAAAATCTTATTAACAACACAAACGGCATACGGAAAACAATGCGTTTATTTGGCCAATGCTATTTTAAACAATTATTGTCTGCATTCTTATACTGCATTCGTGATCAATTTTAAAAATAATAATCCACGGCATTCATTTGTGTAGAATATTCATTTAATTTGAAAATAGTCATAAACAAGATATGTAATAGTGAATTTTACACGTTACACTACTACTTCTTCAAGATAAATTGGGCTTTGTAATGTGTACACTAGGCAGAAAGGTTATACAATATGTTAACAATAAGTTATTTAAATGATAATCGTATACATTTCATCGTGTTTCAAAAATTTGTAAACTTGTTTCTTCGATGAATATTTAAAAAAAACTACATAATTGACTCGAATTAATGCTATATCATATTGCTTTTTAATTGAATTTCACGTCTATTAGGTCAATTTAATCACACGTGTAGTATTGAATGTGATTGTTTCCGGGTTTGGTTTCTTGTTCGGAATGCTTTTCAACCGCTTCACGTCCCCCTCCATTTGTCATTATTGACCTATTCAATGTCATGGTGTGAGCGTTGACCATCTTGCATGATGTATTTTTGTGTGTTTTGTTTAAGTCATTAGTTACTTGTCTTTAAACTTTCTATTCATTCCTATACTAATATTTGCATCGCGATTTATAAAATTAAGACGGAATGAATACTCTAAACATTCAAATAGTGACGATTTCTTTGACACTGGACGTATTCAATTAATATGCTATGTTTTAACAATTACAATGGTTTAGCAAACAGTTATCAAAAATAAATATTGTATTGTTTTTGTAATGCGATAGGAATCCAGTTCTCATAATCCACGTGTCGAAAAGGAACCCAGAAATATATACGAGCGTCAAGACCACACGTTTGGCGCCAAATTGTGGCTGATTATCGTCTGCTGTTAACAGGCCATAAAACCTGCGGGCCATTTCATCCAGGCGTACAGCCATGAGTTACTGATGCGAAAGTACATGTTAAGGGTGGCGATAACGACGTTATAGAAGGAACAATGTCGTTAGAACCTAATGTGCCTGCAGCCCGACATGTGTAATTCATTCGCACAAATACATGTGTGTCTAATATTTTGCGTCAAAATGATGCGAGATGTAGGTTCTACTTTCATGTATATGCCGATGTATATTTTTAAAGTCATGTCGTCTTTATTGTGTTCAATATGTTTATTGTGCAAGGTTGCTAGCGAACAAATCCATCTCAAATTATTTACGGTATTTGTTGAAATAAAATCCCAGACGTGACATAAGTTGAGTACGGTATGAAGAGACAAAGATCCCGACTCTGATACTTTCGAATAATTGTCCCTTAAGATCCAAGCGCTGGTTTAGTTTTACAAAGGAAACGTTTCTTAAACAACCTTGAAAAAATAATGACCCTCGAAAATAACTTAACGAAGCATGCGTTTTTATTACGAAAACAACTGTTTTTGTGCTCACGAGGTATGCCCCTGTACCATATTGATACACACACTAGTACTTAAAACAACTTGCACACATGATTTTCTGTATATAAAGCTGCACTGATAAAAAAAAATGCCGAAATTCAAAGCACAAATCGTGCGTGCTAATGTTCGTTCATTCTGCTAAAGATTGAAAAGGACAATATATAACCATGTTGCGCTTAATATAACCTAATGCTAGTGTTAAACCCTGGATGACAAGTTTTATAATATTGAGTTTACACACTGGTCTTGTATTTTCATCCAGTTCATTGTATGCAGCCGCATGAACTTTATTTTCACAAATCTGTCCATATGTTCGGCATGTGATTTGAATTGAACATACAGGTACTTAAACGTTCTAGCACGTTCTTGTGTAAAAGAAAATCCAAAATGTGAAGGTCCTTTTTGTAAATGTATTCCTTAACACACTCACAGCGGTTGATAAACAAACTATTTTTAACTATGTATAGAACAATTAAGCACCAGTAGTGATTGTAAAATTTCTATCCTTTCGTTTTCAAGCATGTCAAAATATGATAAAGTCTTTTGCAAAACTTGAATAGCAATGGCACGTCATAAATTCATTGGACGGTGTGATACACTAACAGCGAATGTCTATTTCAAAATAGACCCATAAACTTTCAAAATAGACCCATAACTCTGGTTTGTATTTGTACAGAAGTATCAATTTGCTTTTGGTTAAAAACAAGTAAACCAACTAATGTACCTTAAACGTGTTTACTTCACTGTAAGGTGAATTGAAAAAGCACTTATTCATTCGTGCTTTTTTCCTTTTAAGAGTGTCTTTTATTTCTATAAGATTAAAACAAAACAAAAAAACACGTGTTTGTAATAATATTTTCGTCTAATTAGACAATACATAAAACCACAAAACTAATGCACTCTTTTACTTCAAAATTAATACGTGTATTAATTTTAATAATTGTCGTTCACTACTCGCTTGATTTCCACGAAATAGCATGGCTTATTAACACACTGAAGAGTGCGTTTCTTGTTTAAAACTTGATGTGTTTGAAGACGATATTGAGAACTTTCCCAAAGTGGGGATCGAACACCATGGCAACTACGGCACAGAGACCGAAGAATTTCGATGCAGAATTATAGATTAGAGGAAATATTGAGTTCAGTGTACAACAAATACGAAATTCGCCGATAAACATTTGTGGTTGACTGATGTCTCCACTTTGTACTTTGTTTCTTTTATCGAGTCGAGCGAGAAAAATTGCATGTTTTATGGAAATACATATCACAAACCAATACCTCAAATAAATAATTTTTATTACAGCGGATTTCACTTACGTTATATTTAGCAATTTTTTTCGATACATTATCACATATTATATGAAATTATCAAAGTTTATTCGGGGAATGGGAAGGGGCGGATAAACACATGTTCTTTTGCGATATCGTGTACCGCCTAGCCATAAACAATCCTGCTCGAATGTATACGTTTTTTACTTAAATATTGTTCTGTTGCTACGGCTATCCACAAGCTGCTGCAACTAAGCTTCTAAAATCTTGCTGAATTAATGCGTGTCTCGAGTTTTTAGAGAGTTTGTCTTCCTAAAACTAAAAGAGAGGCCATTATTTAGTTGCATATCTAGATAAGGTAGTAAAATATTAATATGTCTATAGCAAAACACACATTGAAGTCAAAGTCTTATATACAGTTTATCTAAGCTAATAACGCAATTGATAATCTTTCGCCAATAAATACATGCTAACCTTATGTAGATTATGCCCTTTTTTAAATCTAGTGAAAGCAATTCAGTGGGTATACATGTTTTAAAATATATTCAAAGAAACTACAAATTGTGTGTAAATAAATAAATAAAAATATTGATTGAAAATATTGAAAATAAGTGCAAGAATCAGCTTAGTGAAACGGTGCCATAGGCCTTATATGACCTTGAAAATTGTAACGAAGGGCGAGCCAACCTAACATAATGATACTCTTTCTACTTGGAATTCACAAGTCAGTGCGTAAACACTGTGGACGTATCCCTACGCCCCGACATTATACGCGCGTTAGAGTCTCTTTGACAGATGTTAGCATGCCCGTAATTATATCTCAAGGGCATTTAGACAGACTGGTTATCATACAAGACGTAAATATATTGAAAAGCCCGCGCTGTTAAAGAGCGCGGCACAAAGACGTGTCCCCGTTGCCAGTCACGATGCGATTCAGTGCAATCTATGGTTAAACAACGATACTAAGTTTAGGCTATATGTAAACGAAGCGGTATACAATTATTTATAGAAAGTTATGACTTGTAAAATAGATCCATTCCCAGTTTGTGTATTAGAATAGCGGTATTTATGTTTAAGGCATGCATAAGCCAGATAATATAGCTGAGGTTTAACATTCTATTGAACGGGATTTGGTTTGATAGTTTTGGAAGAAAACAGGAGGACAATCAATTCATCTGCCGAGCTTTCAAAATCTACCTTACAGTTGAACAAACAAAAACCGAAACAAGAAGTTTTCTTTAAAGAAAATGCATACTAGAACTCCTTAATCAAAATTTATTTTAATAGATTTACCAGTTAACTCAAATTCATAGCTTGTTGGGTGATACGCCTGTCGTCATATGTACAAAAATATTATTACAATTCCGCCAGAATCCACTGTGTTTCACATGAAGATGACCTCAAAACGGCCTTGCAATACGTGCGACACAAAATATTTCTAACGGATCTTGATTCCGTGCTGTAAGCCTATTTAAGTTTTCTTCGTTATCGGTGTTACACGTCGAAGTGCGTAACGATTCTTATCCATTGACATTAAACAGACACGCGAAGGACATTAGCATAAAAGTAGGAAGATTCAACAATAACGTCGCTGGTTATTCCAGGCGTCTGCTTTAGTTACGTACAAACAGGCCAATACCTTTCTTAGCTAATAGTTGTTTGCAAAGATAGATTTCCAATACAATATATAGAGTAAGTGTTCAAATGAACCAATGTGAAGAAATGTATGAATGCAGTTGCATAGCATGTTTTCAAAATGTTAACAAACTATTTGAAACAATATCCTAAACAAAACAATCAGACGACGAGTTATATTGACATCAGCAGGAAATCCGTCCATTGTAAACAAACGTTTCTGAATGCATACCTTCGGCGAGGGGATTACAAAGAGTATGCGCGCACACCTTATTACCTTAAATTCATGCACATGAGTCCATTTAACAAATTAACAAATTAATAAGTGTTTGATTAAACTATGAACCTCAAGCGTCCACTTTGCAAACATCGCGACCTTTTAAAATCAAGAATTCCTTCTATAGCTTGGAGCGTGAAAAGGGTCATGTTTATGAACACTTTTATGTAAACGGTAGTTATATTGTTAAAGTCGGATTTGAAAGCAATAGCTTACATTTAAATACGAATGCATGTAGTTATTGCAGTATTAGAAGAACTTAGTGGAACGTAATGAAATATAGCAATTGTGTGACTGTTATCATTAAAATTGATCATTCGCAATATTCATTACGCTAAGTAGAACACTTTGTGTTCACTCAGATTTTGTTAAAACATTCTATTGTAAAATTCAAACTAAAGAGACAGCCTTTAAACTATGCAGCATATATACACCGAAGCTGCACCACTTGTTAAACATTGCAATATAAACTTGCTTGATATTTGTATTCACTATATCCATATACCCCGTTTTGACGTTTAAACAAGCTGTATTTTATGTCCTATGTAAATAAGCGATCATTGCATGCAGTTAATCTCACAAAGTGCACACTGTGTGCAGATTGTATTTGCGCAGCAAAATCATGCATTGCGTAAGCATGAGAAGGCCAGCCCGGTTGCACTATGTATAGAATGAAGTTATTCAAATCGTTGCCTTTCAATTGATACATTTCGCTCGTGATGACAATATCTATGATTGGATTATAATACACGTTAATGTTTCGTACACTCGGAATATACAAATGTGTGGAATACATTCAATACCAGGATGGTAATATGTCTTACATGTGTTTTGTTTGCATCCATGCATTGGAAAACAAGTAGATCTAGTAATTTGAGGTCATTATGTTGAGTTCCGAGTTATATCATAAACCACAAGTACTGTAACATGTGCAGCTCCCTGTAGGTAATGAAAAGGCTAACGACATACATATTTGCCACAATTGAATATTGAAAATAAATACTGATGAGGTTGACTGTATATGGGTCAAACAAACCGAGACGTACATGGAAGTTTAAACGACACTTTTCATTTAGTACGACCGTCTTGGATACCAGTATGAAAAGCAGGCCAATATGCAGTATTTACTGAAAGTCAATAAAGTTGCGATTGGTTCACCAGTATATACTCCACAATATTGTTGGATCTTTTTTTTTCGGAATTAACCTACGGTTTCTTTCAAAACATATATCTGCCAAAAACGTGTGATGTAACTATTTGTTCTAAGATAACCATAAACGTCAGACTGATCTCAAATTTTTATTTGGTCGTAGACATAAACTATCTAAAGTGCCAGAATATGTTTTGAAGAAAAAAACTCACGTTATCAGAGCCTGTCTCAGTTCAGTATACTGTTACGTCATTCGAACTCAATAATTCTGTCTAGACAGACGAGGCCCTCGAAGGGGTAAAATATAAAGATATTCAAAAAGTAGTTCTTCTGTAGCAATAATCTACTTTTAATCAATTTGTATGGCACATTAGTAATTACTCGTTAATTTGTGTAATCGTTAAAATAATTGCCTCAATAATATAGTCGGCAGAGAAAATAACAGAGTCCATATGGCTGCAATTATAACTATTTTCATTAATATATATTCTCTATAGATTTTTCTAAAACTTCAGGAAACTTAAATGATAATTTTTACTAAGAATAGCAAATCTATTTAATATGATATAACACTTAAAGAAATGACTATTATTAAATGTTTTAACACATGATAATGAAACAGCAAAAGTCCTTGGAAGCAATATACAACATTTAAATTAAAAGTCTCAATTAAATATCAATATAAGCATTATTTGAACAATTATAAAAATAAAAAAGATGATACACGATTTAAATAGGTACACAATATACAATCATGTTATGTTTGACATAATTCATAATAAACAACACAGGTTATCAAATTTATATTTAAAAAATGAAACAACTTAAATTGGGGATTAAAAAAACTTAAATCTGTAAATATATTTTACAGCTATTTGGTAGTTGAAATATAAGGATGCGTGTATATCCAAAACCTTTCTGTATATTACTGTAATATCAAACTTTATATGTAAATGCTTTTAAATTATTTTCTTGAATGCTACAAATAATTAAAGATTTTCAAAAGCTTTTTGTGACAGAAATGTTTAAAAAATTATTTTGTCAATATGGATTTAGTAATTTTAATTACTTTTTTGTACAAATACTAAGTATTTTTCAGCTTTATATGTTTAATATTTATAAGTACAGATAATATAAACTTAATAATTTCATAATTGATCGCTAAGTTTCAAGTAAAAAATGTTTTACCGTTATTTTTTAAGCTTGGTGCTATGGTCTAACACACAGTTTTACTTTAGGTGACGTTTATTAATTACATTTGTATATTTTTACTTATAGGTGCTGCCATTAGTTTTCATTCTTATCACATAAAACTTGAAAGGGATTACAAGAGCAACTATATTACTGTTACTCTCAAGATTAATTTACTTTTGTAAACTACATATGCATATAAGCTTTAGCAAGCAGTGCTTAGGTCTATATAAAATCATTTAAAAAGACGCGCATTCATTAACAAGTCCACATAGGTTGAACATCGCTGTAGTTTCGTAAGTAAAGGGACACAACCAAGCAATATAACATTGCACAGTGTATTTCAGTCAAACACATACGATTTAATATATTATTAAGATCAAGTTTTTAAGATATTGTATGCTCTGTATGAATGAGTCAATCTGAATAGTAAGAAAACCTATAGAAATCTACTGTGTACGTTCGCTAGATCGCTATTTCGAATTTGCATCTTAGTATTAACGCGTAAACTATTTAAATACGTTGTATATGAATTTGTTTAAGTGATAGAATATCATAGATGACATTAACATAATATATTAAAATATATAAATGTAAGTATAGATGTTTACTTGTTTTTTGTTGGTGTTTTTTTTTCAAATAAATATCATGGTTAAAAAAATAAAATTAAGAAATTGATACAAAAATCGAAAGTAGAAATTAACATTTTAGAACATGATTATACAATGCTGTTATAATAATACTAATAATAATACTAATAATAATACTAATACTACTTATAATGATAATAATGATAATAATTATAATGATAACAAGAGCGACAATAATAATCATAATTAAAACAATAAAAATAATAATAATAATAATAATAATAATAATAATAATAATAATTATTATTATTATTATTATTATTTTAATAATAATAATAATTATGATAATAATAATAATTATAACAAGAGCAACAATAATAATAATAATTATAACAGTAAAAAATTGTTATTAATAATAATACTAATAATAATAATGATTATAACAAGAGCAAAAATTATAATTATACTTATACTAATACTAATACTAATACTATTACTACTACTACTAATAATAATAATAATAACAAGGCTCGTTACATTTGCTATTCTCATTTAACAAATTATGCATTACTTGCCCGGACGATCGAGAATCTGCAAACTTGGGACTATTATATTTGTATAAAAACAATTATTTTTTTTATCATAAGATATGAAGAATATTAAATCACTATTAGAGAATGAGAGTTCAAAACAAATACAATTAGCATTTTACGTAGTTAACATATCGACAAGGAAAAATACCTATATTTCTTTCGGTGTGGATTAAGTCATCAATATTTGTGTTTCAAATACTAAGGTGCATAAATATGCTTTAACTTATTAAATGATGATCCGTAACACTAGGATTATTAGATATATTTGTCAACTGGAAGTATAAAACATCTGTATTTGGACAGTATCTTTTAAGTTTGAAAAAAAAGAAATATTTTTATTTTGTTAATAACTGTCTCTTTCATACTTTTCGCAGTTCTATAAGTACTCTTTGTTGTTCTATTGGTGTGTGCTTTACTTAAAAAACACTTTTTTACATTGAATTACCATAGATAAACAAATCACGTGTAATTGTTTTGTTCAAGTTCTTCATTTTAAAGTTAGTGATTAATTATTTAAACTCTATCGATTTTAGCTGGATTGCATCGAAATTATACGGCTTAATGAAATGCTTACTCTCATTTTTAACGTGATGATGTATTCTGTTACAATACTGTAATTGTGCTATAATGTAATATTTCCTGGATAACTAAATTTATTAAACGCATGTATTTTAAAATTACATCGCATGCTTGTTATGCGACGAACAACAACAAACAAAAAACGCTATCTAATTAGAACACATTTATGCAATGAAAACTACAATGAAAACGAAACAATAAAACATAAGAACAACTTTTATATACTATTTTTTCTATTTTACTTACATATAAGTCTTGTAACATACAAACACATCTCGGTAATTGGATTATAAAACGCATACAATTCCAAACATTTTAACGTTCTTACTTTTTAGAACAGTCACCACTAACCTTGAAAAACCAAATTCCTACTAATTGTACCCAGATTGAAAAAAAATCGACTGCCATTGAGTTCAATGCGACAATTCTAGTGTATGAATATATGTGCAGCTTCTCTATTCACACGTTTAAAATTTCGTTTTAATAAATTACATAATAATTATATTGTTCTATGAACACTATTGGAGCATTCATTGGCACAATATCTCATCTCATTCCCTAATTTTTGTGTAGGTTTTATAACATGAAACCGTTGCCAATAAGGATTAACATCTAAGTATGCATTTTTATATATCTATGTTTGAAGACCTTTGTATCTCATTAAAGTTTGCTTTCGTGTAACCATTGACGTTATTCAAGAAATGTGCGATACAATCTGTTCTGGATTTTTAGGAAAGCAGAAAAAATAAGTCCCGTACCATGGGCGATTTGTTATCAAAATGTAGAACCAAAGCAAAGCTTTAATCAGTATGTAAAATGCAACGCCAAATTGATGATTATTACTTTAATATTGCACATAACAAACTTTCTTGACCCTAATAAAAACAATCACGTCTAAAATCACATATTGATTTGATTTTATTTGGTAAAAATATGAACATAACATAGTTACTACATAATGCAGACAACATGAAATATATTATCACAGCAATATACATAGTAAACCATGGAATGCACACACAATACCAAGGATAACACAAAAAAGAGAAAAATGATTTTCACATATTTCCATTGTGGTCCTTGAAAAAACATAATTTATCGGAATAAATGCATATATCCGCTCTTATTTCTTATCGACAACAAAGTCCTACGAACACACGCAAACTGCATACAAAAACATTCTAGTTTTCCGTCGCCGTATAGACAATACGTTGATATAAATTTGTTTAAGTAAATATCATCTGAAATCGATATATTCTTACTTACGTGTTTTCCGACATTATATTCAAATAAATAATATATTTTGCGTTGACACTTTGAAATTAATTGCAAGTGTAACGTTTCGCATTCCAAGACATTTAGGATTTCCAAGCATATATCTTATTATATTGTGTTTAATTATGTTCTGACAATTATTTCTAATATGAAAACGCTTCATTCATCTTAAATATTATTATGTATTACACAAAATTAATATCGAATAAACCTAAAACGAAAAATTAATAAAATCATTATATTAATAATATATATTTAACGATCATTTATTTCCGTATCTCTCATCAAATCATCAAGCAGTATTTAAATGTTTTAATTTCATTAGATGTATTTCTGTGTAAACTGCATAACCTTGTAAAATATATCAACTTACTTTCATTCCGAATTGTACCTTTCAAAACAGCACTGTTTTATAATTTTAACTGAATGTATGAAACAAACAATGAATTAATGTACGTATTCATATTGAAATATTTATTAAAATAATATAACAGTTTATTTAACACAGTTAGTGGAAACGGACTGTTTACTAACGTTCTGATATATTTATTAAATCAGTACTTGATTTATCTACAAGATGTATTATTGGTCATATAAAGATTGGTTGAGATTCGTAACGTACTTTAAATGTTTTCTCCCGTGATGTCGTTACTCTAAAATTTATTTAAGTAAAAATACATATTTACATACATATAAACCTATTTTTGTTTTGATAAGTAAGTATTCAATTAAAAAAATCAGCTAATACTACCTCTTTAAACCAAATGTATAAACGTGCAAAATTCTTTTTTGTTTACTTATAACTACATACCTTTCAGTTATGTTTGTCAAGCATAACATATTTAAACTAAATATTTATTTTTATTTTAAGATTGAATCCAAAATAATGATTATATGTGTGGTATATTTTGAACAATAATATATTACTCGCAAAAGATAGAGTAAAATAAATACGATTGACTAGTAATATAACAATCGATCTTAACTTTTAATAAAAGATAATTTATTTCATAGACTGATGAATACAATCATTTTAAACGCTTTAAAAAGTACTTTCATGCCTATTTTTAAACTGAATATATATCTAAAGACTTTCGTTACTGAAGTTCCGAATCTCTCTTGATAATGGCAATAAGGAATGCGTAAAATAGCTCCGCACTTACAAACTCTAATTAAAAATAATTATCTATCGACAATATATATTATGTCATAACATAACGTTCTAATTCTAACAATATTGGTTACAGCGTGTTTTTCAAAACAAAAGAAAAGGAGACATACCTTTCCAACCGCGAATTAAGGCATCACCAAAATTGCGTCGAATATAAAATGGCGGCGAACAAAATTCAACGTTTGAATACTACATATAAAGGGAAAGAACTCTAAGGATGCGACTGGTTTCTCGCGCCATAAATAACGATGAAATGTTATAATAATACATTCCGTTCAGAAAGTAAATTAAATATTATGTTAAAGAAGTCCTCTTTTAGTTTCATTAACAACCCTGATGTATGTATCTATACAACAACAACCACCACAACAACAACAACGGCGACGACATTTATTTCAGCAATAAATTTTACAATAAAGCTTCTAGCCTAAAATAGTGGATATATAAATACTTCTGGTTCAGATGGTTTAACTTATATTATTATACATAGTAAGATTTAGTGAAGTATGTTCTTTTAAAGCGATAGGAGATAGAAATATATTTTTATCAGTAGCTGAACAACGAATATCTGATATGTTTTTGCCAACCTGGTTAAGTCAAATGCAAAACACAATCAGAGGTAGAAGTTATAGCCATTACCGTAGCTTTAATTTCCAACCATATGTGAATGAAGTAAATGTTTCAAATTTAGAATTGCGTTAACTCGTTTAGAGTATATGCCCACAGTGGAAGAAGGGAGATGGCACAAGCCTGAAAAGATACCGTTTCAAAAAAGAAAATGCAAACACTGTAACGTTTTTGATGACGAATTTCATTTACTTGAATGCGCAATGTTTAGTTATTTTCGTAAGAAGAATATAAATAAATATTACTGGAAGAAATCATACATGATCAAGTGTATTGACCTCTTACAGACTGACAATGAAAAGATGCCCGAAATCTATCTAATTTTTTCAGCTTTAAAATTGAGACCTATTATCAATACTTTCTCTCCAAGTACTAACATTTATTTATCTATTTAATTTAAAAAATACAAAAACGATAACGTGTAAACAATTGTTTGTATTAAGACGTTCATCTAAGTTCAGGTTGTATACACATTTTTGTATTAAGACTTTTATCTAGGCTCTTTTAAAAATTATGTTAAAAATTATGTCCGTCATTGACCAACTGTGTATATACTTTGTTGTATTATGTTTGTACTCAAGGGTATGTTGAAATGATCTCTTTAATTCTTTAATTTGATAAAGGAGGAAGCAAAATATTAATCGTGTTGAAATGAAATCATAGTGTGAAATCTGAAGAATGAACGTGTTTATCTATTAGTTGTTTGAAGGTAAAACTTAAGAATTGATATATTTTCTAAAAGGAAAATCTGAAAAATGTAGATGTCAATTTATAAATTATAGAATGTAAAATGTTTACTATGGATATGTTTTTACATAAGGAAAACAAGCATATATTTTAAGCAATTATTTACACAATGTAATTAAACGTGTGATCAAGTTCCCATAGTACCGTTCAATACATGCGTTTAACAAATAATATACGTGTTCTTTTGAGTACACAATATATGTATAACATATACTTGTATAAAATACAAAAACTAGAAAATATCGAAAATTTAAATGTCATTTAAATTTCATGTTTATTGTTTATGATAGACAATTTGGGTACTATAGAAAGTATAATGTTCCATATGTTTGTTTTGAGTACAGTCTTTGATCTTTTTATGCAAAATTCCGAGTCAAATGGTATATAGTTGACCGTTGCACATGTGCTAAGTTCTGTCAGTGATGAAACTGTTGCACTCTTTAAACTTTACCACGACTGTACCATAATAACTCTGCGACTACGGACATTTTGGGTGCCACATGTTAAAGGATGCAGCATATTTCACATGCATTTGTTAACAATCATTCAACACATATATTAAATGGTTTATAAACATACTTGCTTGATAAACATTTTAAGATAAAGAAACATTAAATAATTATGCATGAACAGTGTTGTGACAGCTTTGCAAAGGTGTTTCCTCTGTTATAATGTCAGCTATGTTTATGTGTTTATTCAAGATAATATCAAAACTTCGTTTTAAAAAGAGTGCACTAATTTTTATTCTTGATACATTTAAAAGATATACTATGTTATTTGCGTATGTTAATATATTAATTGAATATTTCAGGGTGATAACGAATTATAAAAACGAACATCGCAAACATTCATTAAATTTTTAAATTTTTACAAAGACACGGTAACGGTAATAAAATCGACTATTCCATTAATTTCCTTTGCATGTGTAAGAACATTCAATAATCACCTTATTACCGAAGTGTTGGGCATTATAAAATATGTGTGCCTTAGAAAGACATAATTTCTAAATAAATTTATATTACATGATAATTTGTATGTAAAAAAACATTTACATCGGAAACAAAATAACTAAGCCCCTCATTAAATATATCGATTTGATCTAATAACTGATCTTACAGCATAATAGTGCTATCAATATTTAAAGAAATACATTCTCATAGTCAAACACACGTGTGCATTTGAAAATTGTTATTACTTGGTCATATTCGTACATCGGCCATAAGTCTATACATGAGCATGGTCTTTTCTGTTTAAAACGTACAATGTAAGAATATATACTACGTTACGAAAAAAAAACATTATTGTTTGGTGTTTAACCAGAAGTAAAATTTATTGTAAGCTTTATTGCTGAATAAATGTTGTTGTTGTTGTTGTTGTTGTTTTGTGTTTATATAAAATATCAATGAAATCATATGTAAGTATAATAACGTATTCAGAAAATACTTTTTAGATTCAACACATATATGTTGCTGTATACATTATTGTCATTTGATAAATAAAATATATACACGACTGAGTTTTTAGGATTGTGTTCCATTTAACAACTTGACTGAAATATTATATATGATATTTTGTACTGTAGATTTATTATATATCTTAAGTTCCCGGGGTACATGCAAATACATTGTTCAACATAAATTAGCGATTTAATGTATTCACAAAAATTCATTTTCTAAATCACACAAATTAATTGTCCAAAAAAATCAAGTTGAACAGGACTGTGTCTTTAGACTTCAAAAAAAAAGATATATAATGCTTATTTGCAGGAGTAAGAAATATAGTTTTGTCTTTGACATTTTTTGAAATACTAACGCTTTATGATTTATATATTATACCATTTACAGTACATTAGAAGTATACTCGGCAAATTTGTATTAAATAGCGATACTATACGAAAATGTAATATAAAATCTAGCAAAAATTTCTAAAAGCAACTTCGGTTTAAAATCGGACTGCTACTTTCATTATACTACAGGTTAATCGTATGGGCGAATAATACTAATAATTTTATGTATTTCCTGCGCTGTACAATCTACTCATACGATGATAAAATGACCATGCCGAAAATCCTAAATTAAACCTATGTTTTTATAATAACTCTTAGTGTACCAATATTAAACAATAAAATTAAAATCATAAGCAAATGTTTACTCTTCAATCAACTTTTTAATTTACGTGTTCAACGTTCTTAAATTCAAATCGATTACATCTAAAACCAATTCGGAATTATACAAATTGTTTAATGCTCAGAATTCAATTTTAATTCCTTTATTCAATACATATATAAAACGTCCTAAGACTTGTAATAACATGAAATTGCATATTTTGTGTACACGTTATCGATCATATGTTCAATCATATAAAAAAGATAAAACAAAATCATATTTAATATAAAACTGAATTTAACATTTCAAACAATATTGTATTTATATTTACCATTGTAGGCTGGAAGCTTTATTGCAAGCTTTATTGCTAAATAAATGTTGTTGTTGTTGCTGTTGTTGTTTATATAACAATTAATACGAGAACAAATCTGATAAAAAACGTGATAGTATGTGCAATTTAAATTATTCATTTTTAAGTGTACACATTTGGATATTCAAACATTTTATTCACATCGTAAATATCACAATAAAAGACGAATTTAAAATAATAATAGTTATATTATGTATTTATATCTCAGGCAAAGAATGACATTTGGATTTCAAGCCACTTTGTCCATAACTCAATTTTAAATGGTCATTGATGCCTGATTAGAATAATAACCGAAGTATATTGCAAGACATAAACGATTAAAATGATTAAACGAACAGCAAACTGTAACAAAACCTGGTTTAACGAAAGGAGAAAATGTATTTTCTCTTTAAAAAATACCAATAATGATAACGAAAGGGCCGTTGCAGTTTTAAATGTTTTAGATTTATTTTAAGTAATCACTTAAAATAATTATTATTTAATTCATTAATGGGAAGACACGATGGAACAAAACGCGCCGTTTTCTGGTATGATGTCATTTCAATTACCTAATGTCAAGTCTAATTTTCCGCCAATCGTCACAACGAGAGATGAAATGTGCCGTGCTTTATGAAAAGGGGGTTTAATGCATGTTTAATGCATGTGCTTAAAGTGTCCTCCCAGATTAGCCTGCGCAGGCTAATCAGGGACGCCACTTTCCGCTTTTATGATATTTTTCGAAGAGAGTCTCTTCTTAGCAAAAATCCAGTTTAGGCGGAAAGTGTCATCCCTGATTAGCCTGTGCTAATCTAGGACGACACTTTACGTACATGCATTAAAACACCTTTTCACAGAGCGAGGCTCAAATGTTTTCAGAGGCAAAACGTCTAGATAACAATAATCTGGCTATAACTGATCGCACTAAAATTAAGTTTGTAGCAATTTCGTATATATTTCTTATTTCACTATTAAACAATTTCGTGTACATTATCATGTCCAAGGTTTTGTATATTTTTTTCTTATAAATATTTGCAATCGAGTGACCTATATTCGTTTGTTGCTATCGTGTTTCTTTTATCCGTAGTCTCTACTTTTGCTGTGTTTTATGTCCCCGAGTCTATAGTGGGGGACATATTGTTTTTGCCCTGTCTGTTTGTCTGTTTGTTGGTTTGTCTGTTTGTTGGTTTGTTGGTTTGTTTGTTTGCGTCAAACTTTAACATTTGCTATACCTTTTGCAATATTGAAGATAGCAACTTGATATTTGGCATGCATGTGTATCTCATGGAGCTGCACATTTTGAGTGGTGAAATGTCAAGGTCAAGGTCATCCTTCA
Organism: Dreissena polymorpha; assembly: GCF_020536995.1. NCBI lineage: Eukaryota > Metazoa > Mollusca > Bivalvia > Myida > Dreissenidae > Dreissena > Dreissena polymorpha. The sequence goes on along the minus strand of NC_068359.1, from coordinate 92,923,215 downwards.
AGGTCAAAGGTCAAATATATGGGGGGACATAGTGTTTCACAAACACATCTTGTTTATAAATAGTTTCCAAACATAAAATACATATATCATATCACGTATACACAACGCACCATGACGGCATTTATTGAACGGTGATTCAGCATGATATAACAAACTTAAGTGTAGAATTGTGAAATAAAATGTATCGGCGGTCAAAGTCTACTGTCTCGCTAAAAATATACTGACTAAGGGACTTTTGTTACTTTAAAGCGACCTTTTCACAGATTTATTGAAGTTTGTCATAACATAATTTATATTGATAAATGTAATATTTGGATATAAAAGGCTCCGGTAAAAAAAAAAGAATAAAATTAAACAAAGAAAAACAGTAATCCTCAACTGGGATCGAACCACTTTATATAAGCAATCCTCGAAGTGTCACAAAATAAAACGAAAACAACAGAACCCTCCAAATTATTCAATCGTTTCGCATTACAATTCTTTATGTTTGCAGATTTTTAAATCGTCAAAAGATGCATATAATAGATATTTTAGAGCATGGAAAATGTTCAGTATAATTACTGTTTCCTCTCAAATATCATCTACAACGAACATTAACTTAGGTGAAACAATGTTTTTTTTTAATTCTGTCAATTTACCAAAACGTGAAAAGGTCCCTTTAAATATACGCACATAAAGCACATTTTTATAAGGAAAATCTATTAATAATTTCTAAATGGTCTGACAGAAAGACAAATAAGAATGTAAAAATCGCTTTTTATTTGGGAAATAGATTAACCCCGCTGTTTCCCGTCCAGTATATTGTCACTTCAATGGTTCGTATGGGAGATTAGCACAGGTGATATTTTAAGTTTTGTGACCTTACTAAACACTAATCATTTATTTATTTGATAATTTTCAGGTTTTTTTATTACAATACTATTTTTACGATGTTAAAAACTTTTTTTAACTTATTTAGTTTCGATTTAAAAAATTCAAAATAGAAAAGTGTATTGTTCTGTCAACAATATTGGGCCATTCTTTGGTACAGTATCTCCGTCACATCTCATTCCTTAATATGTTTGTATATTTTATTCCATAAAACGGTTGACAATAACGGTGGTTTCGCATCTTATTATGTATTTTTATTTATCTATGTAATAATTCGTTTATATTAAATGGACTGTTTGGTTTCGTGTTACAAATGACATTTTTAAATAAGTGTGCAATACAATCTTGTTTGATTTTCAGGAAAGCAGACAAAATGCTCATACTAAAAGCAATTTGTTATCGAAATGCAGAAACATTTCAAGGCTTAAAACAACATTTAACATATTACACCATTTTGGTATTGTTACTTTAATATTGCGCAAACCAAACTTGTTTACACTATTTAAAAATAGAACACGTCTAAAATTACACAGCGTACTATATGTATTTATCCGTTAATATTACTTTTCGACAATCAAGTTCGACGAAAACACGCATAATTATTTATGTTTAATTTGACAACAAAAAGTCAAGAAGAGCAATGTGTGAGGCCGTGTATGAGAACACTAACATTAAAATACACTAGTTGTAGCAAAACTGCTCGCAACTCAGCGACCTAGCAATATTTTCTCTCTGGTACTATATAGATACCATGGACGTTTGAAGTTTTCTGATTTCAGTTTTGCACTTTTTTATAACATGATAACTTCAACATTTTTATCCATTTACTTCTCTTTATGTATAAAAATAACTTGTTTATCTTTGTCTCGTTTGAATTCTTCAGTTCGGAACATAAAATAAATGTAGCACTGTATTCAGCATAATTTGATTAAAAAGTCCAGTAAGTAGAGTGGGCTAAAACTTTTTCCTCAAAATGTGGTTGACACAATCACATGCGCTTGAAATGTGGTTGACACAATCACATGCGCTTGAAATGTATTTCCATATAAAGTGTTATAATCTTCGAACACAGATTATTGAGAGTACAGTTAAAATATGTATAACCAAAAAGCGCAATTATCTGTATTAGTCGAGTATGTATAACCTACGTTAGCTGTATTCAAAGGGTAAAAAAGTAATTAATACTATTTTTATCATTAAGACGAGATAGCATGGCTAGTCTAGTATTCTGGTAACGGTTACTATGCAAAGTCACGTGTTCCCAGCCGCAATCTTCACAGCCTATAGCACTTGCTGTTTCATACAACCACACAATTTTTACATATTTGTTTTGGTAAACAATTTATTTTACATGTGGATTATACACTGATGTTATAGTTTATATTTTTTATTGATTCACAAGACGTTTTACTGTAATTAATTGAATTCGATGAAAACTTGACAGGCAGCTCTTTGAATTAATATCACCATCGACAAACGTAAACAGTCATATTCCAAACTGGACGATCAGACATTGGAAATATTTTAATATTTCAACTCATTTAATAAACTAGTAAAGTCATTCTGCAAATGTTAGTACCAACGCGCTTACGCAATATTATTGTTTAAAGTATTTTCTTTTTTAAAGCAGAAGGAACAAAACATATAATTCGTCCTCTTAGTCGCGTGTGCCAGATAGAAATAATGAATGACTTTGTTGTATAACCATTAAATGGCTGGTATACTTACATAAATGTTGAAACCCTTATGATAAAAGTGTTTAAGTAAATGGGATGATGCAGACGGTACTGCCGCCTAATTTAAAAGGGACGATCGAATATTGAGACGTAAAGACAAATAGGATCTTAAAATGTTCGTGTAAGGTAACTGGCAAGCATAAATGTGCTTTAAATAATACAATAGAAAATGGACCTCAAAATGAATTAAAGGGACTTTTCACATATTTTGGCATGTATTAAGGTTTGTCAAAAATGCTTTATATTGATAAATGTAAACTTGGCTCTTAAATGCTCCAGAAAAAAAAACAAGAATACAATTAAAGAAAGAAAAAAAGTAACCCTCAACTGTGCTCGAACCGCTGACCCCTGGAGTAAAAGTTATCACATAGACCTTTCGGACATCAGTGCTAATACAATGAACGATGTATTATATACTTTATATAAGCAGTCCTCGTAGTATCACAAAATAAAAAGACAACAACATAACTTTTCAAATTATTCAATCGTTACGTGTTGCAACGCTTTAAAAAAAAAATAGGTTTTTAAATCGTCAAAAGATAAATATAATGGATATTGTTCAGCATGATAAATGTCCAGTATTTCTGTTTCCCCACACATATTATAACTACAACGAAAATTTGCGAATCTGAAACATTTTATTTTTCATTTTGTTAATTTTTCAAAACATAAAAAGACCCCTTTAATGGGTTGCCTTAATAGATATGTTTTTATATAAATGAAATAGTCACGTGATATTCACAAACATGGCTTTGACATGGCTTCAATAAGTTCGCACGAAAGTAAATATTATTAATATATTAGTCATCATATTATTGATAGCCAAAATGCTATTTTAGTTTTTAAATATTATCATTCTGTTAAAGCACACATACCTTACTTAATTCTATTTTATTTATTTAATATCATGAAAGGATTTAACGTACGATGCACATCTCAAGGCTTCCCAATATGTAGGCAAACTGTGTGCCCTAATGACATAGCTTTAAACACACAGTTGATTATTATGCAGAGCCTTCTCCGGTTATACGGGTATCCGATGTTTATATTATAACACATGTACTAATAAAAAGAAAATAAGCAGGTTAAATGTATTGTCTAACATATTCGAACAATTTTACCGCACTTTTAGATCATATAAGATTAAACCTATCGTAAGGATTGCCCCACTTATATTTTCCCCTTATTTATACTTGATGTGAATTTGCGTGACATGAAACAATTTGTATAATTATACTTCTGTTCTTTTCAAAAAGAATTTGACTGATCTATGAAGTATATGTCTGTGATAAGTATTTGTCTTATGACTTTTTAATGTAATATGATGTTTAAAACGTGTTTGTTTATCCTAATTACGATGAATTGTTTGTGTACTTCAATGTATTCGGAAGAAAGTATGTTGACCAAATGAAGTTTCAGCTTAAAACTGTTATGCACCGTTCTACGAAGAAATCAGTATTAATTAGCAAAATATCACAAACAAAACGAGTATGAATACGTCCAAATATCACAAACAGAACGAGTATGAATACGTCCAAATATCACAAACAGAACGAGTATGAATACGTCCAAATATCACAAACAGAACGAGTATGAATACGTCCAAATATCACAAACAGAACGAGTATGAATACGTCCAAATATCACAAACAGAACGAGCATAAATACGTCCAAATATCACAAACAGAACGAGTATAAATACGTCCAAATTTATGTCACATCTAAAACGTTTAAATTGCTTAAATAACGTAATTTAGCCTTGAATTTTCTCACGAAGTGGGTGGTCATATTGAATGTGTTTAACGTTTTGAGGGTTTCATTATTCCTGTGTTGGGATAAACTTACTTTACACTCGTGGAAGAATATAAACAAAGTAAATGTTAGTTTAAAAAAGCTTGGTTGTTAATATTAATATAAATTATACTATTATAAAAACAATACTCTTTTTACCAGAGTTTTATCATATAATCTCTGAAATATTTTTCAGTATTGTATGAAACAAATATATTTAAATACAAAAAACAAGCATTATAACACGCAACCGCCATTATTGTTTAAAGTATACATTAGTGTGTGTTTTTTCTTGTTATGTATTTGAAAAATAAACTTTAATTATAGTTTCAACTAACAAGCAATCACAAGACAAGTAACACGTTGTCCAATTCGTTAAGTTACGTAATCAAGTTAATGTCTTCATACACATATCTATAAGCTTGTTCATATGCTAACCATTAAAGCAAATTGTGTCTGTTTAGGATTGTCAATTTTCATTTGTCTTAGCTAAAACCTTACAATCTTATTTCTCATGACTCTTTTTACCTCATGTATATACTCTTTATGTAAAATAGTATATACTGTTGCTTAGTTAATATATTACAATACACAAACATCTGTATTTTTGCCGGTAGGTAATTCATATGCTATCTGTAACATCCGTGTTTTGCTAATGCATTTGTTTTACAAAGTTGGTCATATACGTTTTCCAAAGTTGAGCGTTATATTTATTGACATAAAACTTGAATATGTGGGGCGTTTTTGGCTAATATGGTAGCAAAAACTCACTTTGCTACGACAATAGTTTTATTAGTGACATCAATGATGACGCTGAGAATTACATCTTCGACTTCATAGTTAAAATAATGAAATAATTCATACGTAATATTGTCGTCGCAACATAGAACTAAGTTACACCGCAGTATTCTTTTAACAAGTCTTTAATAAAGTGTGTTACATGTATACAATATTTATTTCTTAATACACAGTGTTGGTTATTAATTCAGGTAATTCCATGGAAAGACTGGTTTAATGATGAATAACCTTGAATTTTTCATACATTGAACATTATTTAGAAATCGTCTACACATTAACTTACCTTGTTATCGGTTAATCACTGTGGGCTCTTTTAATGAATATTTTAGCATCAAGTTAAGAATAAGCAACTTATTTAGAAATAGAATGAAGGTGGACATACTCAGAAGCATCCCAAACGAAAACAGACTATGATATGCATGTAACAAAACGAGGATGAATTTATTTTTTGTTCTAATGTATTTTAGACTATAGTTCAAGAAAAACAAAACTTAACAAAATGATACTTAGATATAGCAAATGTAACAACATTCAACGAACTTCTCCGGTGTAATAATATAACACATCATAGAACCTTACTACGTATGTAAATAGCTAGCGATCTTAGCGGTACATATCTACTTTGAAATATAACTTATTTACGTACATGTATTTAATATTAAAGTAATACTCATATACATTTGTACAAATATAGTTTGGAAAATAGCTGTTTTGAAGTAAAACATTCGTTAATTGGAACTTCGTAAAGCCATACAATTTATATACATATAAGCGACGTTTTAAAGAGAACCCGTCATTTTCTGCCATGAATGTATCTTTATCGAGTGACTAATGTATATATTTCTACCACAGTTTCCATACTCGAAGTGATTCGACGTGAAAGAATAGTTTAAACATATTTATTCAAACAAGAATGCATATACATATGTACGAAACATACAACATGAAGGAATGAAAACATAATCTATCCCAATTTTATTGAATAGTTATCTAAATGTAACATGACACATACATAAAAAGCCTTAACTGTATAAAATGTAGAACGCCAACAGTGCTTCAAATATGTTATTACGCTTGGCCTTCATGTGTCCTTGAAAAAGATACAGAGTGTATATATTACACTTGGCCTTCATGTGCCCTTGAAAAGATACAGAAAGTATACATTACCCTTGGCCTTCATGTGCCCTTGAAAAAGATACAGAGTGTATACACAGCAAAGCACTTATTTTCCTGAATGACGATTGTTTTATTAACAACAGCGTGTTCATTGTTAACCGCTACCGCTGTTAAAATCTCTACATTTGCATGAAATTAAATTAAAGCGAGATTTACATGTGTTTGCACTTGTGAAGTTTATGACGTACTCAATTTTGTCCCTTTCGCACCACTGGTAAAGAACGAAACACCGGAAAGTACTTTACACTGGACGCCATACAAATGTCTTTGCTGGATCAAGACCGATAACTGTTTGGTTCACATCGATTCACTTTATTGACTTTGCAGTATATCTAACATTTTACACAATAATGTTATAATGTAATAATTATCGTTCATGTAAATTTTAAATTTAATATACATATCAAGTTTAAATAAAAGCAGTAAATGAAACATACGTAAGAAATGTTAAATACGAATCCTAGGAAAGAGTCATACAAAAAATGTATCACGACGTCTTATGAACAATTTTGAAGTTTTTTTAACACATCAATCAATTAATTTGATATAATAGCCTTTTAATTATAATTTAACAAAAGCTTAGCATACCCCCCCCCCAAAAAAAAATAAAAAAAAATAAATAAATAAATAATAAGAATAATGCTCTTTTATATTTTATTTCACTTGTAATTTAACTTTTTAAACAGTATTATAATTGTAAATGATATGACATGAAATGTTACGAGACTGGTTACAATTACATTTTAAATCAATATGCTTTGCATTATTCGGTTTCGGATAAACATAAGGAATAACGTGTACGAGTGTTTGTTGTAATGTATTATATTTCCATTTAAAGCTCTTCAAGAACATATAATAACCTTAGCAACTTTTCAGCGCTATATGTATCAGATAACGAGGCCTGGGATTTTAGTTCAGACCTTATCCGAATTATATTTAAGTTAAGAATAAATAAAATTTTGATTCTTGGAAAGCAAAAGGGAATCACCACGACATTTTGATAACTAATAAAAGTAACAGAAACTTGATACCACACACTCAAATTATGACCAAATAGATTAGTTAAAGTGACTAAATAACAGATTGTCGAAATGACAAAAAAGCATGGAGCGAAATACCACTAATGACTTAGACTTACACCGAAAATACATCTTTATTATTTAATCAATTATCATCATTTGCAAGTGATACAATTATAAACGTTTCAACAGGGTAACGATTGAATAATGTGGAGCAATTCTGTGATCCTCCTGAATTTTTGTGACAACACGTGAACCACTTAGATCAATTATAAAAGGACCGTGAAGGGATATTAGTCCAGCGGTTTATACTATAGTCAGTTGATCCAAAGGACACCGGTTCGGGCCCATAAGTCGAACTATTTCGTCTGTGTTTTCGTTCTTAAATTCTATTCTTGTCATTTTCATGCAACTCCACCGTCCGTGGTCACACTCTATCATTTTACTAAAACACTTCAAACTTGGCCCAGATCTGTGAAAATATCTCTTTAAGCTTTGTCACAATAATTTCACAGAAAGCATATACTATAATCTCCCATTGACATGCTATAGTCACAGGGCATGTAATTGGTAAAATTCAAGGAATCACTTGTTTTGTTGTGCAATGTGAAAGATACTAACAAAATATAGTAAAAAGACTAACAGGAAAATACTCATATGCAGTTTTCACTGTTCATTTTTCAAATAAAATTTTTATTGAAAATGAGATGGGTTTTAAAATAAAATATTGATAAGGCTAAACATATTGTAAAACGTGTGTACGTTCTTTGATTATATTTGAAATCAAGTTGTTTAATCTGTGCTTTCAGGTGCAAGAACATGAGTTCGGTACAATATGAGGAATATACAGATGAAATTGGACCGCAGATTGACCAATCATATTGCATCTACGATACATGATGATTTCGCATGATAATCATGCTTGCGTCGTTACTTTCATCACCTAATGACTGAAGAGTTTGCCAAGTGGAGGCAGTCACGACTGAATCTGCCCCAATTAATATTTGAATGTGAGAAACATATTGTGGCGGCAACAGCTGGTGTTTTGCTTGAAATTAACGACTGTTGTCTGTAATATACGAATGTGCATTAATTGGATTTTACTGGACACAGTGACGAACTATCCATTGAGGCCATAAGCACAACCTCAGAGGTATTTTATAGTACGTCCCATATTGCTTCAAGTTGTACCTGTCAGAAGTTCAATGTTCGCGGCTACTGACATACATATACCTGTAATATTGACGTTTTCAATCAATTCGAATATTAACACAGATAATCAATGAGGATACCTGACAGTGCTTCGCATGCATGCCACTTACTGCTATCTACTTGCAGACTGTCCACAAATATGGCAAATGATTGCAAATTATTTGAGCATTGGAAATTTGAAATACGTACAAATGTAATGGTGTGCGTCTGTTTTACTCGAGAAATGTGCCATCTACTGATGATGTATTATTGAAATTTCACGATAATGGTAAAAATTAAATGATATTTTTACATATTTCTTTTTATTGATTTATATTCATACATACTGCTTATCGATACAATAGTCATATAACCGGTACAGAATGTTTACCATTTATATTTTTCGACAAAACTATTAATAATTAATTCGATGTCAAAATGTGTTTTGACATACCATTGGAATAGAATTTTAACATTCGCTACCGTTGATTTTAGACTGTTATCGATCAATTTTATTTCTGTCTAGCTCAGTTGGTTGAACTCTGGACTAAAAATCCGATACCCGACTCTCCACATAACTCGTCAACCTTCGCGCAGAGATCTGACTAGAACCAGCATAGCTCGATCAAATCCATGCCTTTATAACCAACCACGTGGCGATAGCTCAGCCACGTGATAAAAAATGTTTCAGTTGATATTTTTACACTTTTTAAAATTAAGATTATATCCTATTTTAAATTACGAGAAAATGATCTGGACGAATTTTCTTGAAATTACATGGATTGTATGTGAGAGAATGGAGCGACAACTCTGCGTGGAGATCGACAACTCGTGTGGTGATTGGTCATGACATTCTTTATAGGATCATTCGTCCCGTATCACTGAATTTAGGATAGTTTTCAGTTACTGGCATTAGTAAGTTCACTTAGTTCTGGTAAACCAGCTAACTCAGGTAAAGAGTGAATTGCTTAACTGAACGCCTTGACATATTCTTATAAATAAACACATGGCCCCAATATTTTGCATTGACCGTTAAGAAAGCCATAACTCCAAATTTACCAAATTCATTTTTAATATCGCAATCTACCTATTTCCCTGCGTTCAACTGTCTCTTTTTCAAACGCAACTCGGAAATTGTTATGGACTCTTTCTTATGTGGATCATGAGACAATGAACCAATAATAATTGTGTAATTGAGAAAACCAAAACCTTGCGATCAAAGGCGGATTTGAGTATGTTGCTAACATGATTTGTAGAAGTCTTATATAAATCTTAAATCTTTTCTATATTTGACTTAATGATTATACGAAAGAATAGCTACAGAATTTATGGATGTTCTGTACCTTAAGTGTTTTAAATACACAATTAGATTACAGTATATTGCAAATAATTGGTTTACGAGTTTGACTAGTTTATTAATGTTGCAGTTTATAGTTTTTTATGTTATACTATCATTTTATTAACAAAATCGAAATGTTTCCAATTATCAACCCCCATGTAAGCGTCGTGTGTCACAACATTTATCAAACATGGGAAAGATAGAGACGACACACATAAATACATATACATGTATTACTACAAACATTTTAAACAAAACATTAAAGCAGCACACGTTGCCTCTGACCTTGAAATGAAATACATGTTAATCAATACATATAGATGCAATCTGAAAGTGTGCAAAATTGCCATAGTAAGTAATTTATTATTTTTCAAACGCTAGCGCTTTTAAAAGTAGGATTTCTATACGTATACGTCCATTTCGACAAACGCGATTATTTTTAAGTTTTAAAACGCAAAAAGACGGATTTCTACCTTGTAACCACCAGATTTATTCTAATTGGCATACATAAAATTAAATCTATAGCCTAGTAAGCAAGTAATTTATTGTTTTTCAAACGGTACCGCTTTTAAAACCGAAATAAGGATTTCTAAACGTATACGTCCATTTCGACAAACGCGATTATTTTCAAGTTCAAAAGCGCAAAAAAAAACGAATTTCTACCTTGTAACCACCAGATATATTCTAATTGGCATATATAAAATATGTTTCTTATTTATAATTAAATTTACTATGCAAAATAAGTTATTTCCCATCTGCTTGAAATCTTTACATAAAGATGGATTATTGATATGATCAACAACATGTTCGCTAAATGACCGGGCTACCTAGCTAGAGCTGATAGTATTAATAAATTTAATTTGCTAAGATACTCTGATATTATAAAATACAAAGTGTTTTGGAGATAAACAAAAATGCATAACCCCACTGAAAGAAACACGATGTTTCATACGGTATATTGCAGTTTCAGAGAGATCACTCACAATGATGAATCAAACAACATTATTTTTGTATAAACAATTAAATGTAAGTTCATCCTGCATACACTGAATATATAACATGCAAGAGGTAAAATTACTGAGATACCTTACACAACTTCCCCTGACTCGCTATGTTTGGTACAATTTTAGGTCTTCCTCATGTTCGCCTTACCAGTTTGAAAATTCCGGTATACAACGTGTTTACAGTAAAAGTTATGCGTAATAAAATGTCAAATGAAACTTAAGAAACGTGATATAATTGCATGTTACCATGTGATATATATTTTTACATGACTATACATACAAAACAACACATTATGTAGCAATGAATACTGCTCGGGTCATCGCCGTTGAGCGGTGGATACACAGCATTATCAGAGGGGGTAATCACGTGATAGTCAAGATGGCGACGTCCATGCCGAGACAGTCATTTTTCGCCGTTTTATACCCTTAATTTCTTCTGTTTATTTTTCAAATGACGCTCACTTTCCAGCCATATCAGTAAAACGGTGATTAGCGTTTATTTCGTATTTAAATTCGCTTTATATCTCGACTTTACTCGGTGCAAATTTTCTTATTGGAGCCCAAATTAGGTCATCCCGCTAAGAAATTTGGCACCGAGTAAAGTCAAGATATAGAGCGAGTATTACTATGAAATAAAAGCCAGAAACTTTCTTCCAAATATGGCTGGAAAGTGAGCGGAATAAGAAAACATAATACAAGTAATAAAGGATATAAATCGACGAAAAATACCTGCCTCGGCATGGACGTCGCCATATTGTTTGTCACGTGATTACCCCCTCTGATTATGGGTCAGCAAAACGTCATATCAAGCCCAGAATTGATCATCAGAATTAACCAAAAACCATATTAAATGTTCAAATGCAGACCGAAAACGAAAACAAGTCTAAACTTTCAACTTGAATCATAATGGTTTATTCTTTATCAGTGTTATTGTTACTTAAGACATACAAACTTGAATAGTGTCATTGTGTCTTATAACACAATTAAACTATTAAAACACGTTATTGGACATATTTTAAATATATTATTCTTGAAATTCACTTTTTCCAAATTATAAAAGAGCGTTTTTTATAATTAAACATTGTTCCTTTAAATAAATGCTTAAAATAATATGCTTTATTAAAAAAAGGTTTCAGAATAGTATACCCGTATTATTTGCATTTAATTGAGACAATTCTCATGACGACGACTTTCAAAAGTTATTACCTGCCTAAACTTTTGTATACATGTTACCATACACAGATTGTTTTACTCCAAGTATTTTATTAAAACATAACATTAAAAAAAGAAACAAGGTATATGATGGTCAAATCCTTGATGAACCCTACATGAAAGTTAATTTATGGAAATCTTTGTCAACGTAATATCCATTTTTCATCGTATTTATGGTGTCACGAATTCCAGTACAGCATTTTTTGTATGACTTAACATAGACATCAATTAACTTAAAGTTTCGCAATTTGTCCCTGATTCACCGCAAATCTCGTTTACTGGAATCTATCAATTTTCTTCGGGACACGTGATGTCTAAACTCTATCGATCATCAAGAAGAATGTCTGTCAAAGCTATATTAAGATCGCACATGGCGTGTCTCCCATAGAAACACACAGTGACCTAGTTCCGGAAAATAAGAACGTTTTGAGAGAAAATCGTGTGACAAACAAAAGCAGAGATGTCCACAAATTATAGCCTATGTTTAGGGACTTATTTTTCTGTTGCTATGTGAACTGTAAGATACAAATGAAGGTCGATTCGTGTGCGATATTTATAATTTCAATTCTGAATGAGAGCGTACATTTGAGCATTAAATTGAAATGTGGAAAACTATTGAAGCATTTACTCCAGGGATTCTGTGATAACCAAGAAAAGGAGAAACATATAAAAACTCATTTGAAACTATAGATTCTGCTCATGTTATTCATGTGCTGATGGCAAAGGCACAAAATTAAAATATCACATTTCGTTGGTTATCAGATGTGGGCGTAGCTGATTAAGGCAGGGGTATTGATCTCAGGTTTCTGTAGTGAGACTGTGACTAGTCTTGTCGACTTACGGCATTTGTTTCAACGCGTTTACATACTGCTCTGGCACAGTGACGTTAAGCTGTTTACATAATAAAAATGAGTTTAACTCAACAAGTGCAGCGTTTTTTTTTTATAGGAATAGATTCTTAGTTGCATTGTTTTTCCGTTTATAAAGTAAAGATCATACTGATTTATATGAGCAAATAACATAAGTTATAGACTATATTTCAAAGGAAAAAACACACAGATCACTCTAGTATTATGTTTGAACATACTTTGAAATAGCGATGTATGCTCCGCTTATATTTTTTTATAGGAAACGTAGCTTACAATATAAATGTGACAAATTGATGTGGAACGTGTACATGCCATTTTAAGGATACGTAAAGTCGCTTAACGTGTACTTAAATTATGTAAACATTATACTGTTACGTGTTTTTGCAATTAGTTTATGGAAATATTAAGTCATTTACATAATGAATTCTATGCTAAGTAGTGGGATAATACAAAATATCAATGTGATTAATTTTATATTTAAATGGTTTTTAAGTTCACAGTGAATTAACTGCCAACATAATCAAACTTAAAATAGTATGTGACTTCATTATTGTACTGTTGTTCTTTCCAAAATGGGGCTAAACAGAAAATAATTAAAAGCAAATTAGTCTGTTTTCCGTGTAATCAAGCATAGTGTGATGATCGGAATGGGAGACCGTTTACAAAACTAATTATAATGGTCTCTTTTTCCGTTGATGACTTAACGCGTTGTAAACTTGCATCAACAAAAAATTATATCAACAACACCAAAACCAAATATCATCAATTTTCGAAGCGCACTGACATTTACTAACGCACAGTTATATGCAGGATTTTAATGTTGAACGTATGTTACATCAATTGATTAGAAACACTAGACACGTCTATTTATATGCGTATGCATAATAAATGAATATTATATTTCAGTGTTATGTAGCATCACTAAATACAATCAATTCTGCAAACAGCCATCTGTATATCAATTAAGCACGGTGTACTCTTTGTACAGCCTGTGTAATATACACTTGCATATCGTATGAAGGAATATCAGCAAAGATATTGAGCTTAAGCTGTATTGACAGGTTCTGTCTGACCCATGTTAGCAAGTACAACATCGACTATAGGATAGGTATAAGTCAATATAAACATGTTATGTTTGCGATATAAAACGAAGAAACTATGGAAACATGCAAAACATAACGACCCTGGAACAGACATAATATACATAGTTATCTACACAACAGACATAATATACATAGTTATCTACACAACATTTTTTCTGATAAAAAGGATGCATTCAATAAAACTTGTCGCCGATACTCACTACTTTATGACCTAATGAAGTTGCGTTCGTTGGAAAAACTGTATGATATCGATAAGGCTTTCTAATGGAGTTCAATGGAAAATGTTTTGAAGTGTTGATAATCAAAAGCTTTAAATAAAAGATGTTAATGTCAGTAAAAATCATCCATATTGTTTTAAAGCTGTGTTTAAACATTTCCGTACACATGTGAACATTCAATGAAAATTAATCAGTAGTTAATACCGACATGAGCCATGGATCAAGAATTTTAATAATTTCATTATGTAGTAATTAGTGCACTTATTGTTATTTGCCAGCATTTCATTTTTATCAACATAGAGGTAAGTTTGATGATGTTAAAAATATAATTCGACCGACCCCGCTGTTCTCTCCGTTCCCCCATAACAGAACTATTGAATGGCGACCTGTCCAATGGAATGTCTTTCTAATGGTTCCTATGAGATGTCATGTGTTACGATCCACGTGTAACGATCCTCTAACAGCCTTAACTGCCACCCATATTGCAGTTACTTCCTGTGTTACGATAACGATTTTATTCCACATCATGATGTGTCTTTTTAATTGAACTGGATGTTTAGTTTCCATTTTATTCGAACATATTATGCTTTCAGTGTGTTCTTGCTCATTCAATGTCTCTCTTTTTTTTAAAGTATTTGCAACTTTTGTGACATAAGTCAATTTTCCGCACATAGTAGTGTAAGCTTAAAAATGCTTTAATTGACAGCCTGTGTTAATGTCTAATTTATTAAGGTGCACATACTATTTCTTTTGAGCTGCGAAAGGTACCTATGAAACTATCATTTTGAATGATTGTATCACCTTATTTGTTAAATAACATATGCATTTATATTAGTAAGTTTAATATCCTTAAATAAATAATCGCTTCGCTTATCTGAATCATTTTAATCAAAGATAAAAGAATCATAAGATATCAGAACATTTGGAACTATGATCCCGTTTAACCAATAAATTATTATTGAAAACAATATCTATTAAAATAAACGAAATCGATATAAAAATTTCAATTGGTGTTCAATAAGAATTAGTGCATTTAGAATAAGTCAGGAAATATGGTATGTGTACGCCCAATTTAAGGTAGTCTACAGTCACTGCCATGCATGCTGATAATAATTCGTGTCCAAATGTAGTCTTGCAAGCATTGGTTGTAACTTAAGTATTTCATGTGATAGAATTGTATGCAAACTTATAAAAGTTTTACAAAACTAAAATTATGTTAAACATTCATAAGTCACTTCTTATTATAAAAGCTTCAAAATCTATAATGCAGCAAATCATAATTAGGAAAATATGTAATTACATTGCATAATGTGTAATATTGCTTTATAAGAAAACCTGGAGTCTGCAAAAATCAGTGTTTGTCAGTAAATAAGCTTAATCATGTACACTAAGTCATACTAAACGTATCCGTATTAGTTTACATGCAATTTAAGATATGTTCGGGCGTTCTTATTACCGCCGCTTAGTTATTCATTATGATAATAAAATATGTATATGGTTAGTCATCGGCTTGGACGTTATATGCTGTGATAAGCTAAATGCTATTTTAATTATACGTCTTTCTGGGGATGTTTTTGAAAATCAATTACTGAGCTCGTGATGATAAATACAAACACGTTCTTGTGAGCACTGACTGTTTTACATGAACAAAGTTATTTCTATCGGAATATGGTAAACACGTTTCATTCTTAGACTCATTGTGTTAGAAAGTTTTTGCAAGGCATTATCCGGTTGTTAATTATTCTAAAATAATATTCATTGATCTTCATATAGACAAATTGCAACTTATATTTGCACAATAATCAGAAATGCGTCGCGAATCTGCAATGAGCATAGTACAATATTTGTGAAATCCTTATACGATTGGCAATAGTTTTCACGTTATAATATTTAACATTTTATGTTTCGGTAAAAAAGAGCTCTTTTTTGTTCTTATGTCAGCATGGTTTAATTTCTGCGCATCAGAACCCCAATTCGTTGTTTATAGGCCAATAAAGTTCGATAAATAAAAAAAATCAAAATTATATTTGGATGTTTCCTTTAATTATTAAAAAAAATCACGCTGTTCAATTAAATGCATTTATAGTCATTAGAGCTTGTGCCTTTAATATAATACATAATTATGTTCATTGACTGAAATTTGCCTTCGGTTATTTTACGTTTTAGAAATTGTTTAATAGTGGTTTTTTATCAATTGAATATGCGATTATTTGCTTCGAAATACAAATAATGATTGAACGGATAGGGTTCATCGGTCCAATGTGAACATATGCTTCCATATTATTTTATGAAACAACTTTTGCGATTAGTTTTCAAAAAATATTAATTCAAAGTCGCACCCATGTGTTTGGTAATACATTTTTTTTAATAAATAGAACCGGATCCATAAAACAACCCTCTGATCATTACGTTTGGAATTAATTGATCAAGTAATATAAGTTTTGTTTATTATTGAAGTCAAAATAATAGTAAAGTTAAATATAAATGTTGTAAAATATCGTCTTCTTAAACTTTCAAACAACAGGTAATACAGGGTTAATGTTAGTTGTGTCTGTTTAGTTAATTATGAATCTTTTTTAAATTAAATCTGCGGAATTACTAAAATATATATGGTGGTTGTATACTAATTTATAAACCTTTCAATCGTATGCTTAATTTACTGGTTTGGTCAATACATTTTCTTTTGTGAATGACCAGTATTGCTAGTATTTATGCTACGGGTACTATCGTCTGTTATAAGTTTTCATGGGGTATTATCGACGACATTGTCATATCAGTCTTACCACAATTCGCGTTCGTGAAAACCAATATAAACTACATATATAAAAATGACTATATAGGAGGATTGTTTTTGTTATTTTTCATTGAATAAATCTCGTATTGTTTTTAAGTTCCCTGTTATGTGTCGGATGTAGTGAATCATTAAAAAAAACGCGTGTTAACGGTGTGCTTGTACTTGTATTTTGTAACTATTTGTATTCAATATTTTACCTGCAAGCTATGTTAATACAATGACGCCAAAATGTAATGATAACTGAATATTAAAGGAAAGAATACAAATTGAAATGATTGGGTTTATAATCCTTGTTCGCTCATTGATTCATGTACGTGCATGTGAAATATTTTTAGTCATGTTGCATTTCTTCATTTGCGTTACTTGAATACAGTATTTGCAACGCTTGGTATGCTGGATCCACCAAGTGCGTTCATCCGTTTGTTGGTCACAAACTTGACCGAAGGCAAAATACTTGTTCATCATATAACAGTTAAATTTGCAGGCATTGTTTAATATAACATGAAATTGTTCGTGGGCGAGTGTTATCAGCCTACATTAAATATTCCTAAAGGTATGCTCCTTTTTTCTGCTTAGACATTCTATGACATCGTGATGATTAATTTAGGCAATGATAAGAAAAATTTTATATCAGCAACCACAAAGCCCAAAGTATTAGGTTTTGTTTTTAATATCGTAAGATCATCCCAAACAAAGTTTTTTCACATAATGGAGAACAAACTGACCACACACTAGGTGGAGAACAAACTGACCACACACTAGGTGGAGAACAAACTGACCACACACTAGTTGGAGAACAAACTGACCACACACTAGACGGAGAACAAACTGACCGCACACTAGGTGGAGAACAAACTGACCACACACTAGGTGGAGAACAAACTGACCACACACCAGGTGGAGAACAAACTGACCACACACTAGGTGGAAAACAAACTGACCACACACTAGGTGGAGAACAAACTGACCACACACTAGGTGGATAACAAACTGACCACACACTAGGTGGAGAACAAACTGACCACACTCTAGGTGGAGAACAAACTGACCACACACTAGGTGGAGAACAAACTGACCACACACTAGGTGGAGAACAAACTGACCACACACTAGGTGGAGAACAAACTGACCACCCACTAGGTGGAGAACAAACTGACCACACACTAGGTGGAGAACAAACTGACCACACACTGGGTGGAGAAAAAACTGACCACACACTAGGTGGAAAACAAACTGATCACACACTAGGTGGAGAACAAACTGACCACACACTAGGTGGAGAACAAACTGACCACACACTAGGTGGAGAACAAACTGCTACACACTAGGTTGAGAATAAACTGCTACACACAAGGTGGAGAACAAACTGACCACACACTAGGTGGAGAACAAACTGACGACACACTAGGTGGAGAACAAACTGACCACACACTAGGTGGAGAACAAACTGACCACACACTGGGCTCAAGAAAACCAAAAAGCGTAGAGATAGCATATGAGCCGTGCTCTGTGAAAAATGGGATTAATTCATATACGTAAAGTGTCGTCCTAAATAAGCCATTTAATGACATTTTCAACTTTAATGATATTTTCTGTTTAAAGAAAGTCTATTCTTAGCAAAAATCCAGTATCGTCACTGATAAGCCTGTGCGGACGTCGGACTGAATAGGCTAAGCTGGGACGACAATTAACGCACATGCAATAAACTCTCTTTTTAGAGCGCACGGCTCATATATGTGTCCTCTACAAAATTCGTTAACACACTGCACGAAGGGTCAAATCTTGCAACACATAATGGGGCCCGTGTTTTATTTAGATTGTATACCAGGATAACTTTATGCAATCTTTTTCTCTAAAATATAATTATTATATATAATGTATAATAATAATATATAATAATATATAATTCTCCACGATATAATTATTGGTGTGAAGTGGTCATCTATTAATTGTTTTAAATCAATGTCCATTTGGTAAAAAAAACTGGCGATGCTGAGGTTAATCTTCGTTACTATTGTGACAAGCTCTCTTAGTATATACAAAAAAGTGGGTCCAACAAATCAAATATCGGATCATCTTTGTCGTTTTATTCGTTTATTTTTGGCATACTATGTTAATAACAATTGTGAAACCGATTGTCTACCATCATATTAGAGTAACGCATTGAAAGTAGAAATACTAATAAAACGTGAATGTTCAGTCTTCCGAAGGGTTAACATACACATTATTTCCACTTTAAAAGAGATATTATATGATAGAGATTTTCAAGTTTTTTTTCCATAATTATTTTATTTTATGTTTAAATAAATAATGAGCAAATATTAGCGAATACAGAAAAAATAATCTCGATTTCCACCTTGAGAACCAAAACCGTTGAGGGTCAGGAAAACAAATCGATGGTCAGTCGGATTGAAACCAAACTAAACAACTTTTTTCTATTGTTTTACTTTTTTAAGTTTAGCATAAAATTAATAATAAACGATAAAGGTAAAAAAATATTATTGTTTAGGCAATAATGCAGTAACCCTTCGGTAAAAACAACAGCTATTGTTAAAACATCTATATACATTAGTTGATCGTTACTATTACGATCTCGTCGTATTCAAAAATATATCATTCTACTTATATCACTAATGATTTTCGCTGAGCCATTGACCTTGAGCGTAGCCTTTTATTGTTGTAGAACTTTACTAACATAGATCGAACACAAAATACCAATCGGTTAGTTAGACTGTTTAAAAAGGACCTTTTCATACTTTGGTAAATTGACACAGTTACAAAAATGTTTCAGATTCGCAAATTTTCGTTTTAGTTATGATATTTGTGAGGAAACAGTAATACTGAACATTTACCATGCTCTAAAATATCCAGTAATTATGCATCTTTTGACGATTTAAGAACCTGAAAATTATAAAGCTTTGCAACGCGAAACGATTGAATAATTTGGAGAGTTCTGTTGTTGTCGTTATTGTTGTTGTCACTATGATGATTGCTTATATAAAGTATACAAGACATCACTAATTATATGAGCACGGATGACCGAGTGGTCTAAGCGTTTGACTTTTACTCCAGAGGACAGTGGTTCGAGCCCAGTTAAGGGTTACTTGTTTTCTTTCTTTAATTGTATTCTTGTTTTTTACTCGAGCTTTTTAGATCCAATGTTTACATTTATAAATATACAGCATTTAATGACAAATTTCAATAAATACCAAAAATGTATTTTACTTTGCGTCGTAAGTTGACAAAACGTCTCTCGATGAAATCAAATCATTTAGTCTATTAACATTATTGAGAACGTGCACAGAAAAAAAAATCCATAAATAAAATGAATTTAATAATAAATTATACCAAGACATTAATTTCGACAGACATACGCATTTTCATAATAAAGAAACAAGTGAATGTTTAATTTTATCACTACGGCTCTTTTGAAATATTATTTTTATGAAACAAAATCATAATTTATATTATTTATTTAGCACATTTTGTGAAATAACATATTTTAAGCATTCGTGTATGACTTTTATGGCGTGTTTATAATTGCGTTACCGTAATACATATCCTATATAATGCGTTGTTCTTTTATTCTCTCTCACATATATAATCAAACAAAAATCGTTAACCATATGTAAATTCGGATTGATTTAAACCAACAGTTTTTAAACTACCTCATTTCTTAGTCGATTTAGCATGTTTAATCCATATACACACATTTTAGGATTCTAAAACACTGCACACATACGAAGTGTTTATTTTTATTTAAAGTATAACATTCTTTAAAAAATGATATGACCTCATTAAAATTATAACTAAGTGATCAGAATGTGTTGTGTTTAAGTGTTTGATCCGATTTGTTTTAGGTATGTCACGTTTATTTGTTGACTACAATACTAAGGCAACCATAAGACCATGCACTTGCAATATCAAGTGTTATAATAACTTTAAGTTAAATAATAAGTGTAAACTAATTCACTTCCTCTTAGATACATTGCGACGAACATTTGAACGATTACAACTTCAAATTTTCTAAATATAATATATATAAAAAAATAATTACCATAAATTTTAAAGCAAACCTGTGATTTATTTTCATTGCTGAATTTGAAAGTTTGAACTCGAAAGCTGAGCATTGCGTATTGTTTTCATATAATGGCGCAATAATGCAAATCAGAAAGGTTGCATATAATTGTATATATAAGACACTGGTTATCCATGACTGTATATCAGCATTTGCACTGAAATACACATTCACTTGATTAAATGCGTGTTATTACATAAAAAGTAAATTTCTTACAAAACGTCCCTGCAAACAAATAAATGTATGTGTCTATACAAATTATCATTTGAATTCGTACGATCGACTGGGAAACGATCATTAATATATTTTTTCAATACGACATATAACTCGTACACAGGTTTGAATCTAGTTAAATTAAAAACTAGTATGCTTTGTGAGCTCATTTTCGTTAATTTCCCTAAATAAAAAAATACTAATCAAACCCCAACAAAAATAATAGCAATCCGCTTACTAAGACCCGTATATTTGGGGGCCTGGAAACGTGAACTATAATCAGCAACAGAAAAAATGGCAATATAAAAATAAATTTTGTCATGTTCTTTTTTTACAAAACAAGCACAATACTTACTTACCGGCTTACAGGATTGGTCACTTATTTTACGGGAACTGCAAAATAAAATAAGTAGTAAGTGGGGAGTATGTGTTCATGGGTGATTCTTATATAAAACATGGGCCCAACTTGTACCAAACAAAAAGATGCATACTTACAGCAATTAAACAGAATTGATCAGCCTGAATGGAAATTAAGACAATTTATATACAGCTAATAAATGTGCTTGTGGTTGTTGCTCAACCAGCATCACTTAGACGAAAAGTTGGTTGATAACGTAAAGCCAGGTGACAACTTCGGTCTGACAGAGGAACGTGGTGTAACTTGGTGCAATATGTTGAATTAAGATTCTTAATTGTATTTAGACGAGAGACTAAACGCGCTGTTGCCCATATGTTTGTCCTGCCACGTATGCTTTATGATGACAGGCCGGCTAATGTTCCGCCAGCATCACCCTTGGGACTGCGGGTCAGTAGCCGTGCTGTCCAGCGTGCAGCTTATTCAGGCAGTCAGTGCGCGCAGCTCAAAGTGCCTACACGTCTCTCTTCCGGCTATGGATTTTTGTGTTTAGGACATTTTGTGTAGCTTTTATATGATTGCATACCTGCGTGTAATTAATTGAAATCATCATGGAAGAAGAGGTCGTTAGAGACAATAGTGACTTTCAGTTCGATAACTGGGCGGTAGACTTAAAACTGCCACGTAAAGTTATTCAGCAACTCCGGCAAGAGGAACTCGTTACCAAAGAGGCGCTGCTTCTTGTCGAGGAAAGCGATTTGAAAGCTCTCGGTTTGCCATTAGGATGCACTAAACTTATCACCCAAGAAATTCGGAAATGGAAGGGCAGCATATCTCCTGCGTCTGGGAACCAGATGAGCCCGGATGCAGCTTCACTCGACGGAGCTGGTAAGTTACTAGATGACCTACTTAGCAGCAGCAATGGAGTACTAACCGGTGGCGACGAAACACCCACATCTACTTTCATGGACCCTCGGTCCCTATTGACAATGAAGTCAACTTCAAAGAAAGCTGTCCATATTACACAGTTCCTGTCAGAAGTGACGAAACGCCGACGACAAAGCAGGAGGAAAGATTTCGTATTACGTTCTTTGGGCACAGAGACAATCGTACTAAAAACAGAAGAGGATCATCCATACCTTGGTGTTCTCCTTGAGGAATGGGGTGCCGCAAATATGAGACTCTTGAATTATTTGCTAGAGACAAAAGAACTCAAAAGAGAGGATACTGAATACTATCTGGCCTACACAGCCCGAATCTTCGAATTTGCGGAGAAGTATGAGTGGAATAGTGTCCTTCACTACGATTTCCGATACAGAGAGCTCCAAGCTGAACACCAGTTCAAGTGGGGCACATTTTCCCCGTATATGGAACTCCAAATACTAACGCCTAGAGTCCAAAAGACCTCATACCAGCTTGGCACAGGACCAACAAGCAAACAGGAAGACTGCAAGATATTCAAGGTCAGAGGGGAATGTCCATTCGGCAACAGATGCCGGTATCGCCATAACAGAGCGACCACCTCTGACTCCCAAGAAGCAAACAAACCAAAAAACCACTAAGCCGACCTACGTCTTTAAATTTTGAAGCATGGAACCGCTATCTACCGACCAATTACGAAGAAAGAGAATTTTTATTATCAGGAATAAAGTGTGGATTTAATATCGTGGATACAGATCTCATATCGGACAGTGTCGCAGTTGAAAATTATTCATCGGCCACAAATCTTAAAATGCGCGCGCTTTGTGAAGCCCAAATTATTACGGAATTAGAAAATGGGCATTACAAAATCGTCGATGATAAACCCCTGATCACCTCGGCACTAGGAGCTATCCCCAAGGGACTTAACTCCTCAAAAGTAAGACTCATCCATGATTGCAGCCAACCGACGGGACAAGCCGTTAACGATTTCGCAAAAACTAATCATTTTAAGTACCAGTCAATAAAGGACGCAGTCAGAATGATAAGTCCCAATTGTTTTTTGGCTAAGATGGACCTGCAAAACGCGTATCGCAGTGTTAAAATTCACCCATCGAATTACCAAGCTACGGGAATAAAATGGCGATTCCACGGCTCTTCAAAATTCACGTACATGGTTGACACTAGACTCCCATTTGGCGCTGCTCGATCCCCGGAGATATTCAACAAACTTACGCAAGCCGTGCGAGTGATAATGAAAATGCAGGGACATAATTCTATTGTTGTGTATCTGGACGATTTCTTAGTCATTGATAAAACCTATGAAGGATGTCAACGTTCACTTTATGCACTAATGAGACTAGTACGTGAGCTTGGGTTTCAAATAAATTACAGCAAACTTGACGGCCCTTCCCAGGAAATCACCTTTCTCGGCCTAGTTTTAAACTCCGTTGAAAGGACTATAAGAGTACCGGAAAACAAACTACATGACATCCATTGTCTTTTGCACAAAACGCTTAACGCTCATAAGGTTACGAAACAGCATATACAGCAAATTGTTGGAAAACTTAACTGGATAACTCAATGCATCTATGGTGGTCGTTTTCATATGCGCCGTTTAATAGACCGTGCAAATACTCTACGCGCTAGTGGACACAGAACCCGTGTCACAACAGACATGAAACTGGATATATTGTGGTGGCTGGAATTTATGAAAATATTTAACGGAACCATGCCGATGATTGACGATAGGTCGGCAATTTCTGTCAGTATTGACGCTTGCAAAACTGCTTGTGGCGCCTTCTACGAAGGAGACTTTATTTACATGCCATGGACACAAACTACTTCTCAACTGCCTATTAATTATTTAGAAGTCTTATCACTGGAAATTGCTGCAAGACGTTGGTCACATATATGGTCTAATCAGATGGTTTATGTTCACTGCGATAACATTGCAGCCTGTGCCATTATTAACAAGGGTTCGAGCAGACACCCAATCGTAATGGACTCGTTACGCCGTGTTTTCTGGTTAAGCGCAGTGTTCAACTTCCGTATGCGCGCTGTTTACTACCCAGGTCGTTTTAATACACTAGCTGACAATGTATCCAGGCTTCATGAGCCAAACGGCATAAGGCGACTTGTGGAAACAATGTCTCAGGTCGGTTTTTCTACTTACAGGTAATCAAACTGAACGAGAGAGGGAGTTAGATCGTGAAGTAGCATTCTATTACAGCAACGCTTTCTCCGACAATACGAAGAGGACATACACAACACACAGAAATTCTTATATTAAATTTTGTGAGCATTTCGGCTACGCTGCCGTTCCGGCGTCGTCGAATACTATATGCCGTTATGCTGCTTTTCTTGCCAAATCCCTCAAATTTAACTCCGTCAAACAGTATCTGAATATAATCCGCCTTTTGCATGCCGAGTGGAATCTTCCGAACCCGCTTTCAAATGACTTCCGCCTTACCACAATGCTGCAAGGCATACGCCGACACCTTGGTGATAATGTGGTGCGCAAAAGACCGATTACCCCTGCTATGCTCCTCGCTATCAAATCAGCCTTGGATTTTACAAACTCGCTTGATTCAACCGTATGGGCAGTCGCACTTACGATGTTTTATGGACTTTTACGGAAAAGCAATGTTTTACCGAGTCTTGCCAAGGCCTTCCATCCTGATAAACAATTACGACTGTGTGACATAACGTATCATAATTGGGGTATTCGGTTGCACGTTCGATGGAGTAAGACTAACCAGTTCCAGTCTAAATCATTGGACATTCCTTTACCACGCCTTCAACATCATCGTCTATGCCCGGTGCAGGCAATTTTTCACGCTGCCCGACAGACTGCCGGAGCTGACCCCTTTGGCCCCGCCTTCCTGTGTGTTATCGGGGGTAACGCAAAACCATTAACTAGCGAACAATTCATAGTGCGAATACGTCAGTGCTTGGAGGCGGCCGGTATTCCTTCTTCCAACATCGCAAGCCACTCATTCCGACGCGGCGGTGCAACATTTGGTTACAGCATCGGCCTTTCTCCCGACGCTATCAAACTGTTAGGGGACTGGCGCTCCAACTGCTACCAACAATACATATCAGACGATTTTCGGCAGCGTTTCCGAACAATTCAATTAATGCAACGCGCAATCAAAGACAGCTTGTAATTATACCTCGTTACATTACGTCTACTCCTACTAACCAACACCTACACTTGGGTTTGGGAAGGTCAATAGTCAAACAGTGTTTGTTAATACAGTGCTTTTATCTCATTGTTGAATTATGTTATGTGGAACATTACGAGCTTGATATAATTGTATTTTTAGTATCATTCAATGTGCGTACCTTCGCTTTGTCATAGATCATTACTTGAATTCACATGTATCACTCAGCGCTACCAATTGGATGTTATAGATGTAACTTTCACATGGTATTTGTTGACGCATACTAGTATTTGATTTATGCTCTTTTGAGCGCGCATTTTTAACTGTTGTATATTAGGTACGGTCAGCGCGCGCTTTTTACTTTGATATTATATGTTTGCGCGCGCATTTTTGTACTTTGAGCTGTAGTTAGTATGTAGGAATAAAAGCTCTCTTTCCCCCCTTTATACTTTGTTTGGTCTTAAGTTTAAGTTGAATTAAGATTCTTAATTGTATTTAGACGAGAGACTAAACGCGCTGTTGCCCATATGTTTGTCCTGCCACGTATGCTTTATGATGACAGGCCGGCTAATGTTCCGCCAGCATCACCCTTGGGACTGCGGGTCAGTAGCCGTGCTGTCCAGCGTGCAGCTTATTCAGGCAGTCAGTGCGCGCAGCTCAAAGTGCCTACACGTCTCTCCCTCCCACCCACCCTAGTTTAATTATGATGGACTCGAGCAATTCTGCTATGGGGAATTATAGTCAAACGATGTATGTGTATGGGGAAGGGAAGGTCAATAGTCAAACAGTGTTTGTTAATACAGTGCTTTTATCTCATTGTTGAATTATGTTATGTGGAACATTACGAGCTTGATATAATTGTATTTTTAGTATCATTCAATGTGCGTACCTTCGCTTTGTCATAGATCATTACTTGAATTCACATGTATCACTCAGCGCTACCAATTGGATGTTATAGATGTAACTTTCACATGGTATTTGTTGACGCATACTAGTATTTGATTTATGCTCTTTTGAGCGCGCATTTTTAACTGTTGTATATTAGGTACGGTCAGCGCGCGCTTTTTACTTTGATATTATATGTTTGCGCGCGCATTTTTGTACTTTGAGCTGTAGTTAGTATGTAGGAATAAAAGCTCTCTTTCCCCCCTTTATACTTTGTTTGGTCTTAAGTTTAAAGCAATGCCTTCTGTTTCTTCCACTGGGTGGGCTAATACAAGTTGCAATCTATAGCGCGTATTTTACAATTTATAATTGATAATTAATCACACTGCATGATATAGTGCGTGGCTCAGACACTTGACATTTAGCTCTGTCAGCAGATAAGTTTTGCGTGGATGGCAAAATTTCAGAATGTAGATCAGTGATATGATTTAATCTCTACGTGTGAGACAAAGCGATAGCGCTCACAAGTACAAAGCATCCATGTGCACCCATTCAGACGACAACGATTACCCTGCGCTATGCGAAATAAATATTTATGTCATGTTTCATTCTTTATTCTCATTTATATACATACATAACATTATTTATAACAGTAACACATATTCACATTAAAACATTATGTATATAATCGCTCATTGTGTTGAGCTATATGAGATATTGCAAAAGTTTGCATAGCATTACATATGATATCATTCTATTATGGTCACTATTTACAATACTAAACGATGGAAAATAAGTGCTACTCTTTCTTTAAAAAAACTGCGATAAAATAATCAAGGTTAAGACACTGATTGCTGTTAATTGGAGCGCTAACGCGCTAATAAATACATTTAAAAAGCGAATATCATTCCTGATCAAATCAGAGATGAACTGATTAGCACTGATTTTCTTCATAAACATAAAATTACTTTTTATACTACACTAAAACATACATGACATTATTTACAAAGTAATAAGTGTCGTCAGGTTTTGGCACATTGTCTAATCAAGTCTCTATATGAGAAAAGCATAATAAATTGATCTATTTTTGATAAGTTTGGAAACACAGAATTGCATTAAATGGCCTTCGAGAGTAAAATATCGCTTAAGTCATTATATATTTGACATTCAAGTATAACATGAAGTTTATTTTCTACATTTTACATGAACAAAATGGGCATGTTTTATTATCTTCTATAAACCCTTCATAACGATACGTTTCAATACGAATGGGTGCAACACCAAGTCTAAATTTACTAAACGCAGAATGTCATGTAGTAATCATATTGTTATTTTATGAACACGTTGTACTCCGTTAGTATTTGCTTACAAAATTATGAACACTTCTGACTTACTACATTATATTTCATTAAACCAGTTTGAAATGAAATTTAACTTTTACATGTAATACGTTAAATTAAATAAACGAAAACATTAAGCATGCCCGCCCATGCACACATTTTGTGTGAAATGTTATATATTTGGATGTTAATAATCTAGTGTCATCCTTAGTCATCAACGCAAAGGTAATATTTAAAAAGGTACATTAAAATGTCTTTTACAGTAGCATTGAATACCGCTAGTAATACGACACACTTAAGTGTAAATGCTTGAAAGTATAAAACATGAAACTAATTAAATTTCAATACTTGGATGAATGTGATTTGTGTGACCAAGAGCCGTATATTTATATCGATTTTCCGGTAAAGAAACGTAGGTAGAACTAAAAGAGACCGTTGAATTTTATTTTTGAAATAATGGCGAAACTCAAGTAATTAAAAGATTGCAATATTGAAATAAATAATTTTGATTACCCATTAAAAGGTCTTACACTTATGATCAATATTCCATACTATAAAACACAATGAAGCATTTAGTCCACAATCGAAAACATAATTTTCTTTGGAAATGTATTAAGATTAATTTTGGCGCAATCTGCTCTGTTTGTTATACAAATGTTTACTTTTCAAATTGAATAATGTTGCCTAAAGTTTAAAATATTGAAGTAAAATTGACATTTAAGGCCCTTTAACAACTTTAATGTTTCTTTTAATCTTAGTAATTAAGCTATTTAACTACTTTCATTCAACAATAAATCATAATCGCAAAAAATACATTCCACAATAAACCATAATAGCAAAATTGACGAAAATAAACTTCTTTGCAAAAACAAATAATTTCCTAACACGTTTTGTTCATTATAGATGTGAATTCTTGATTTTGCAATACAGGGGAAGCAACTCTTTATTAGACCGTTATTTTAAAATTTAATATTTTAAAACAGAATAGGCAATTACATGCAGACGAACGCTTTCAATTCATGCAACATTACACCGACGTGCAAAATGGCATTCGCATCTCAATACTAATTAAAATGAATATATTTGATTTATTTATGGCACATCAAGCAAACAAAATCTCAAAGACTACTCGACAGCCATTAAATTAATGATGTCTGGAATATTCCTATTAACCAATGAAAATCTTGTATTTCTACACAGCGTCTGAGATTATTTTACTCATTTGGATATCGGAAACGAAAGTAGTCCCGTCTGCATAATGTAAACTAGGGCTGGACGAAAACGCCTTGTGTTTGTTATCGCAAATTTAATTTATGACACTGCCAGATAACGCATGTGGGTTTCCAAACATGGCCCTAGGTCAGACATTGTACATTGCAGTCTATATTTATCCAAGTTTATAAGTATTTTAATGCATGCATAAGTGTATCAAGTGATCACATTCTTAAAAGGATGACGCAAAAACAATAATTATTGTATGTTCATATTGTCTGAACTAGTTTAGATCTGGTGTGTTTAGTCTGGGAGAGGGTCGTAACGTATGATCTAGTTTTTAGACTTTCGTGTCAGACACAGACGATGTGAGATATATTGACGATCAAATCGTGTTGTAGACAGTTTTCTCGGTCTATATGTTTTAGCAATCGAAGGGAGAGAAATAGCTGGTCAATCAAGATAAGATACAAAAAATCGCAAGAGATATCTTGATATTCAATAGTTTTTGTATGAAACAAAACAAAATATCCATAAGATAATTATCATTTGTAACTGCTATCAAAATATTTTAAAACAAAAAACGAATATCTTACAATTGGAATGAAAATATTTTACGTTTCATCTTTATCTCAAATAAGTATTCAATTCATATGGAATCTAACCACCTTTTCACAAAAAAATAGTAGGCATGTTCGCCGCAAGCACCCTTTAAAAGTCCTTGGATTTTTTTATATAAAATATGATATAAATGACAACTTGTGTATGATACTATATCGCAAGCTTGTAAATAAAAACGTTTCTACTTTGATCTGAACATGTCATTAAAGTTGTATAATTGTGTACACAATAACGCAATCTGATTTACCATTTAAAAAATATTTTACCGATTGACATATATATTTGTTGAAAATCTCGGCGATCATGGTTTAGAATGTTATACAATATATTTGGAATAAGTTCAAGAAAATGAAGGTATTGGCATAATAATACTGTTTGAGATATAAACATTATTATATAAACATGTAAATGAACAAGTTTTCTGTGTACCAACATCACAATTATCGATACGTCCGACATTGATACAGAAACAACTAATTGGACTGTATTACAAACGTTGGAATGCTGATGCTTTTATTTGTAAATGTGACTTACGCGTTCAGTTTCATCTTGACTAACGATGCATGCTATGGCGGTCCATATTGTATAGATAATTTAAATGCAATTTAAATTCGTTTCTCAAGAAAATAATAATAAACCGATACATAAAAATGGCGTTTTAGTTTATGAATACTTTTTTATTTTACATTAATATAACATTTTGAACGCATTACTGATTTCCCCATATCAAAGACTCTTACTCAATGATATATATTAAGATACAAATGCATAGTCCATGAGCATTCAGAATGCTACGGGGTTGATGTAAACGTTTACAATTTCCGAGATTACTGGTTTTGATTAAACGTTTTGATGTTTTTTATTGACAGGTAGACGTTCAAAGTAACACTCTTATATAAATAAAACAGCATCAACATTTAAAACAGACGTTGAAAGATATGTTCCATACAGCTGCTTGCTTATATTTTTCGGTTTTAAACCAGAAATAACTAAATTAGTTTTTGAACGCAAAACTTTAAATCGAAGTTGAAATTTATGTACAAAAATTTGCGATAAAGTATTGTTCAACATTCCATTAATCTTGAACTTGTCGACAATGAAAAGGTTTAACAATCAAAAGAGATGAAAAAATAAAAACATTATAATTTAAATACGATGTTTCTGTCTTTAAAATAATGCCAATTAGAAAATCTTATGGTGTTGTTAAATTAATTATCCCGTGTTTTACTTTTATTCATTTGTTAAATACCAGTGTCCCTGTACTTAAAGATAAATTTTGTTTTCGAAAATAAAAAGGCACTAAACACAGTATGATGTTGCCAATGCTTGGATGACAAACATGTTTATAAAGATGTATTTACAAAAAGCATTATGGATATACATAACATAATAAGCATAAGTATTAATGTACGAAACGAATTTAATAGTGTATGTTATCAATGTTACTCGTCCGTATACAGAGACTCATTAAAGATTGTTCCACAAATGTCTTCCAAATCAGTTTGCATCAAGCATTTGTGCATATGTCTGCTGACCATTAATTGTTTTTGATCTAACTTATATTATATTAATGATATCGGAACGAGCATTATTTCAATCATAACAAATTTGCAAACCAATCATAGCTAAATATTTAGTGAAACTTCAACTGCATCAGTTGGAAATAATTGTTAGATAACAAGATCTTTGCATGTGACACATTTCCAAACAGTATGCCACAACACAAACCTACTTAGCAGATCACAAGGAACGCAATATACAACACAGACACTTGAATATAACTGCATGCACCGCATTGTACATAGGGGTGACATTCAATTCTGAGTCCTCCTTTTGTTATCTTTTTTATTGCACTTTTCTTTATCTCGTTCTGGACAACGACATACTTACTCGAGGGAACGACTTACGAACTCGTGGGAACGAGTAAGCTTTGTCGTGGGAACTTACTAAGTCGAGGAAACGAAATTAAAAAAGAGGAGTGCACAACTAAATAAAATAGGAGTGCGATGAAAAATGAACGTTGCAGTAAATTAAAATACAAGAGGATGCATGAAACAAAAGAGGAAATCTATGAGGCTAGATATAATAAAAATTCATTTAAGGCAACATATGTGTGCGTTGATTTTGCACTGTTTGCTCTGTTTATGTAATTTGATATTTGACCCGAGAGCTCAAACATAAGCAAATATATATCTTAGGAAAACGCACTCATAGTACATACATTAACATAGTTAATTTGTAGATTTACAATATAAGTATTGGAAGTGCGAAGTCATATGCATATTAACAACAAATTAGATGTATATGCCAAATGCTTAAACACCTTAAGAAAATAGTTACTTTAATTATACCCAACGTCTTATTTTTACACAAGACAAAAATCAACGATGATATAAAAGCAATGTTTAAAGATAATTATTTGAATGACTATCCCACACCCAATAGTAGGGAAAGCTTAACTATCTGTAGCTTTCTTTATAAAGCAAATAATTGTTTATATGTCTAAACGAATTGTTGAATGTTGAGACTAACGAGCATTTTTTCACCCAACACACGTATAAGATTGCTTATATGGCGTTGCCAAACCTATAAGCAGCGGTAAGTTAGTTTTATGTAGAGGTCTGAATAAAGTCAATCGTTGTTAGTGTGTGTAAATGATTAGTTGAATGTTCAGACGAAGAACATTGTTAGTATAACATAGTATAAATATTTTTATATTTCATTATTTAAAAAATATATTGAATATATAAGTATGATGTATCTTTATTAATAATATGCTTCACACAACATACTATCATGAGGCGACATATAATTACATGTGTCGTAGATTGGAGCCAGAATAAATTTGCATTCGCAGGTCTTCTTTTATAATGTACCACGAACAAATGGTGTTTGACAACATTGTGATAAATGCGAGGTTGAATTTATATAAAACATTTATTAATCGAGCCATTTAGCCATAAGTGTATGTTTTTTTAAGTTGATATGCCTCAATATTCCCGGTGAAATGCGTTCTTCTACTACTACTACTACTACTACTACTACTACTACTACTACTACTACTACTACTACTTCTACTACTAATTACTATAATAATAATAATAATAATAATAATAAATAAATAATAATAATAATAATAATAATAACAATCATTATAACAATAATATTTTTTTTTAAGCAAATTCTCAACAATCGTAATCTTACAACCAGAGCAGCCGGTCTCGGGGGTAAGGGTAGATTTCCTATTTTTCTAATTTGCGAGGAAATAATATTGGTTTCAAATAATAGTGAAAAATATTTATTTTATGGCACAAATTTTAAGACCAGATTGGAGTTGTAACACTAAATTTCAAAAATGGCCTTAAATTTATTTGGATATGACTGACAATGTTTTATGATTCATTCAAACTGAGTCTCTATAGAACCCAGCGGCAGCGTGACTACTATGTCCAAACACTGTTCGTCACTATGAATGCTAAAAGTAATTAAGAAAATTATTTATATGTAAAACCGATTTCAATTAAGAAACAGAAACATATATAAATGATGTTGATCATGACAAGAATAGAGTCGCTTCCACTTTCACTAGGCTGCGTCTATTTTCCCGTCCTCTCGAGATTGAAACATGATGATTCAACTTAGTTGACTGTGTTGTTGAGTCAGAATTTCACTGCGTATCAAAATTGTGTACGTTCATGTAATATGTCATTTTTAGTAATATAAATACATAGTGTTTGTGTTAAATTTAATTTTTTAATTTATATTCATTTCTAAAAATAATTTACAAGGGAAACACTGTTTTACTTAAAATCAAACGTCCTTCATACGGTTGACACATAACACATATTTGGCTAAATAACCTCATTTCTTTTATACCTAATGATAAAATATGACATTTCTGCAGTGAAATAACAGCAAAGAAAATAACAAATTGTTATTTTCACCGATGAAAATAACACATGTTCGGAACTCCTTTTCTATTTTCAGATTATCATAAATAATTTTATATATATTTTCTATGATCACGAGTGAATTAAAATCAACATTCCACCGAATCCAACACATTTTCTTTTTATTTTATGCTTAAATTCACCGTTTATTTACATTGAAACAGAGTTTTAACTGGAAATTCCGCTGGTATAATGACGTCATTTCGTCATAATAATGACGTCATTTTGTGTTTTGAAATGTTTTGAGGCACGCCACGGGAGAAACTCCTAGAAAGGGTAACTTTTCAGCGAAAGGGAAACAGCTGTTAATTATTTTCTTGAAAAAGGGGCATAAAAGAAACAGAAAATTTGTTAATGTCAGTGTAAGATCGTTTGTTATTTCACGAGTGATCATAGAAATTATATTTTCACGAGTGGCGCAGCCTCTATCCTCTATCACTTTTATATTGAGTTGACTTTAACAATATGAAAACAAATGAATAATCCGAGGAAAAAAGATACACATTTTAATAAAAGCTCTTAATAATTCTAATAACTTTTAACTGAAGTAAATCATACATTATCAAGTAATCACAATGAACGCGCATTTATTCAATTGCTTAATTTTAAACACTGAATAATATAGCCAACAAATACTTGCATTTTTTGTTTTAATTGTTACATTGATATTCGAAGGTACAAAACACGCACTTGCATCTGGTATATTGAGGCACTGTCTTCATCTACTTTGTATTAACTTTTTTTTACAAATACTTTCAAACATATGAAAACAATATACAATTTGCTTCGAATCTTTTTTGAACAAAGGACTTACCAAGGCAAAAAAAGATGTGTCGTATTTTTTTCATCATTGATTATCTTAATATATTTTGCGTAGTTCTTCACTAGTAAATAGTTTCAAAATGTGAGAAAGGATAATCAGTGGTGACGATTTGTGTTTATGTACTCTATTTTTGTCTATTTTTTTATTTTTGACCACAAACTTTTTTCTTTGGTTTTCCAGGTTTCGTCTTTATCACTTTTGCTTAATTCACTTTAAAAAAGTGGGATGATTTTGCTACATCTGATTCGCAATAATAACTTTAAATTAAGTAAAATTACATAAAGCCACAATATTAAATAATGATTAAATAATGACTTCAAAGATGCGTGCATGTAATTTCAAATTCATATAAAATTGTGAATCTTTAAAAAAAAGTTAAGCTTAACTAGCTACACTACATTCTTTTGTGAAGTAACTGTAATCAATAGACTCTATAAGCCTCCTTCTACGGAAGCGTATATGTTACACCCCAATATTATGGTCATGTCGGATTAATTTATATCGACTTACTGTGAAATAACATGTCATGTCGACATAGTTTTGTAGCTTTTTTTCCACTTAATTTTACTCGCCATAATGACATTAAGTTAAAGTCTCGACGTAAATGTTTCCGGCTTTCCCGAAAAAATATTTTTTCGACATGATCTAAGTCGACAAAACAACATAATTTTTGGCGTCATGCTCTTGTGAAAATGACTTGCCATCATAGTTTTAGTCGACATGATTAGTTATTTTTACGCCACGACACCCTTTTCATATCATGCCGTCATAGAATATGGTACACCCCAATACTATGGTCATGCCGAATTAATTTATATCGACTTACTGTGAAATAACATGGTATGTCGACACAGTTTTGTAGCTTTTTTTCCACTTAATTTTACTCGCCATAACGACATTAAGTTAAAGTCTCGACGTAAATGTTTCCGGCTTTTCCCGAAAAAAATATTGGGTCGACATGATCTAAGTCGACAAAATAACATAATTTTTGGCGTCATGCTCTTGTGAAAATGACTTGCCATCATAGTTTTAGTCGACACGATTAGTTATTTTTACGCCATGACACCTTTTTCATATCATGCCGTCATAGAATAGGGTACACCCCAATAATATGGTCTTGCCGGATTAGTTTATATCGTCATACTGTGAAATAACATGGTATGTCGTCATAGTGTTGTAGGTTTTTCCCTCTTAATGGTACTGGCCATAACGACATTAAGTTAAAGTCTCGACGTAAATGTTTCCGGCTTTTACCGAAAAAATATTTGGTCTTCATGATCTAAGTCGACAAATTAATATAATTTTTGGCGTCATGCTCTTGTGAAAATGACTTGCCATCATAGTTTTATTCGACACGATAATCTATTTGTTACGCCATGATACCTTTTTCATATCATGCCATCATAGAATGTTGACATCATCACAGCATCAGGGTAAACCATATATGCTTCCATATCCTTCAGACAATTGCTAAATGGTTTTAAAAGGATTTAATATATTTAATAAGTGTTGTTTATGTCAACAGCCACTGGTAAGGTTGATAGCTTTACAATATGTTTAGTTGCTATTAAAGTAGCTAAATATGTTCATTTTGCTATTATGCATAAGCAAAATTCTATCAGAATAACATTTTTATAATTCTGTCAAAAGTACAAGATTAACAATCTTTATGGACGCCATAACACGTAATTTTGAACTTATCTAACGTTGAAATCGAACCAATCGATATGTTTCTTGATGTTAAATTAAGCATAAATACACACATAAACAAACTTTTGCTTAATCTTTGATTTTCGATTCTTATCAACATGACAAACACAAAATTAGAAATACGTTTTTGATTCGTTCGATGCTGTTTTTTAGGTTTAAATGTGAATAATGATTCTAATAAATGAAGTCAGAACTGTTGTCCCTTGGATCGAGAGAGTCTAGCTTAAACTATGTTTCGTCATAGAAAGTGTGTCGCACGAAATACCTTATAAATTGCGCTTTTAAATGAAAATAAATGTACGGAAAACTGGTTTAGAAATACATTTTAATGAAGGTACAAAATTGATTACATACAGCGGATCTTAGCCGGGCGTCTATGCTTGGCCCTTGCCGCATAATGGCCCTCGGGCCGTTATGTCGGCAACAAGTCAATTATAGACGTCTGGTCCAGCTCTGCCCTGTGTTATTGTCTAAATAGTTCTTGAGTTTATGAATAACATTGAATTGCTTGCATGTACGAAATAATAAAAGATGTATAGGTTCTGACAATTGACAATTTGTTTTAACAACTATATTAAGAACTTATTTTGCAATCATAGTTGTTGTCGTCAGAACTGTTCATGCTGAGATGAGATGACACACTGACGCAATGTATTCCAGACAAGGCGCAGTTGGTGGTTTTATGTTGTTATAATTAATAAACATAGTATGTGATTTAGATTTACTACGTTGACGAAGTGCGAATGAATATAAAAATGTCACATGTTGAATTTTGACTTCTTTTACTCTGTTAATCAGAACTTCAGGCTGTAATTATCACGATACAACTGCATGGTATAAACTAAGGTCTATTTCCAAAATGTTGGCACAAAGATGTCGCGCGCATTATAATGACGTACTTTCGTTTCTTTTCAAGAAGTCATTAGACGTTTCATTATATGTGCCTGCAATTTTCTTTGGTTTACAGAACATGATATGATAACGGGTCGCTTATGCTTTTTATTTCAGGTTTTCTAAGCTTCTGTAAATGAAACAATATTAATATTCAAAGCTCGGCAAGTATTATATTTTTTGGTTCATATAATATTACACTGTCTAGTGAAATATTTAAGAAAGACATGGGCATAATAAAATTAAGTTTATGATGCACAATTGTTCGCTACTTATCTAACTTTAGAGCAAAGATTTTGTTCTGTGTGTTAGTTCAGCATACAAAATTATGTGAGTGTTCAAGTTGTCTGTTTAGCTACAAATATTTCAAAAGACAAATCCGCGTCATTTAGTACAGTATCGGGTTTGAATATATGTTCAATTTTAAAAACAATTACCAATTATATATAAATAATATATGAAACATATAATATATAATGAGTACAATACTCGTTCAATATATTTCATGTGTGAGTTAAACGTAACGGTTGCAATGATTCAAAATTCATATGCGTCTTTGCAATAATTTATTGATTTTTATTTCTTTTTGGTATTACAATGTATGTTATTAACGCACGCTTAACTTTCCGATTGGTGATAATATAACTCTCAAAAGACCAGCTTAAAATTATGGCCACTACTCAAAATCTGCAATATTTTACTAAATTGTAATTTTAAAATTTGGAATTGTGTCTCTTATTTAAAACTACAAAACGAAAATTTAAAATAACAAATAAATACGATGGAAAACCCTATATGTCCTTACATTTGTTTTGGGGAAAGCATACTTCTTGCTCGAAAAATAAAATACTTATTATCAAATGGAAAAATACACACACTTATTTATACCACGAAAAGAAACCAGCACGTGAATGTATTGTAAACAAAGCAGTGTTTCTGAACAAACCTTTCTTTTTAAAAACAAAAAAATAAAGTACAATTTAAAATCATATGATTTGAATAATATCTGTGACATGAGTGACCATTCTGAAAAGACACTGATACTTTTCTTCTGATTAAAACCTGTGTTACCTTTTATTTGCTTTTTAAGAATTATCACTTGTAATGAAGAACCGTAACTTTATTAAAACGTCAAGAATGTCTCTAATACATGCCCTCTTGCGTTTGCATTTTGTAATATGAACCACCTCAATAATAGGTACCTATAAAATAAATAACTCTGACGGATATTTTGTGAAAATACAATCTCGCGAGCAATAGTTTTGCTTCAAAATATGGCAATCTTAGTATTGATCAATATTTGTAATTGTTTGAACAGAAGCAATGGTGTGTGGCTTAATTGGGAATACACTAATCGATTGACGCTTGAATATTCTTAAAAAATGAAGACATGTATGTGTTTAATTGTTGCACGATTATTTACAATCACATGTTGTGACTACCACAGATAAATGCCGTATAAAACATCTTTTAACATGAAAATACTAACCACATTATTGCTATACTTATGTTCTGTTAAAAACATTAATAAAAGATAATCTGGATTGAGTGTTAATAGGGAATCAGACGATAAATATTATTGGATACATGGTCTCCCGGAACATTGTGCGGCATACATGCGGTACACCGCGAATACCACAAAATTAATACTCTTCGAAACTAACGAATGCGCGTGCAAATACCGATGAATTATTTGGTAAGTAACAAAATATACGAAACCTTTTCTTCAAGCAAGCAAAAAAATACAAAGAGTTTCAACATTTGAAATATTAAGAAATTCACAAATGGTTGAAAATTTGGAACCTAGTAAAGCACTTTGCAAACTGCCTGATTTACTTGTTAAAGTATGTCCTTGTATCGTCAATACTCGGAATCCGCAACTCGGAATAAAACTGAACATTAACCATGCTCTAGTATATCCATTATATGCATCTTTTGACGATTTAAAAACCTGAAAATTATAAAGCGTTGCAACGCGAAACGATTGAATAATTTGGACAGTTCTGTTGTTGTCGTTTTATGTTGTGAAACTACGAAGATTGCTTATATAAAGTATACAATACATTTGTCATACATACTTGGCAGGATGGCCGAGCGATCTAATTGGCTTTTACTTCAGGAATCCAGGGGTCATTGGTTCGAGCCATGCTGAGGTTAACTTTTTTTCTTTTTTAAAATTTTATTCTTGATTTTTATACTGGAGCTTCTTAGATCCAATGTTTACATTTATCAATATAAAGCATTTAATTACAAACTTCAAAATATGCCAAAATTTGTGAAAAGGCCCCTTTAAGGGTCAATTCTTACGCCGTAATATAAGAAAGCATAGACCCCCGGAATTGTATGTAAAGACTAATTTAAAATGAAGATTCCTTAATCGTCAATTTCCTAACACGAAATTAAAAGTAAATAGTGTAAATTGCAAAATTTTATAAAATACTACATAATTTAATACGTTTATTTTGAAGAACGGTTAACAAAAAAACGTTTAGTGATTTTTTACTTAAGAGTGTATTGCATGATTAAACAACAATAATTAGGTTTACGACAATGTTTTTTTAGCAAGTACGCATGAATTGTATAATAAAAGTATATTACACATGTGTAAGATAAAAATATTCGTAATGATAATATAACATGGGAGACAGGGTATGGCATGTAATAAAATAAATTTCTTGAACTTATAATAACAAGATACGATAGATATGAATGAAATGGCATATTAAGATATATTGTGATCAAATGATTAAACAAATTGTCAACCATTAAACAAATAATGTTGTGTACTACAGACATGCAAGCTAGCATTACTTGAAATGTATAATATACCTTTTCTTTATTTGTTTTGATATTAAATGACTGCATTGCGGAAAAAAACGTTTGAAACATTTTTTTGTAATATGGTTACCTAAATTTTGGAATTAATATCGAACAATAAACGCATTTGACTGAATATTGACACTATTAAAAGAAGATGCATGTGTCTTACTTTTTATAATTTGCATATGAAATTACAGGATTTAAAAAAGAAATGTATTAATCTGTATTAAAATGATGATAATAATAATAATAATAATAATAATAATAAGAATAATAATAATAATAATAATAATAATAATAATAATAATAATGCAAACAAGAATAAGAAGAAGAATAAGAAGAAGAATAAGAGAAAGAATAAGATTAAGAATAATAGGAGGAATAAGAATATTGATAATAATATTAAAAATATTAATATTAATTATTATTTATTATTTATTATTATTATTATTAGGATTGTTATTATTATTATAATAATAATTATTATTATTATCATTATTAATATAATAATAATTATTATTATTATCATCATAATTATTATCATTTTAATAATAAAACTAATCATACTACTACTACTACTACTACTACTACTACTACTACTACTACTACTACTACTACTACTACTACTACTACTACTACTACTACTACCACTACTACTACTACTACTACCACTTCTACTACTGCAACTACTACTACTACCACAACTACTTTTATTATTATTATTATTATTATTGTTGTTGTTGCTGTTGTTATTATAACATATGACAGAACAACAACGATTATATGTATTTGTTAACATTGATTTACATATCTGTTTACTCTTAATAGCAAAATAAAAATGCAACTTATTTATCACATGAAATTTGATATAGCAATCTCATAAGCTGTAAATGAGAGGAAGTAACATGTTCACATTTTTAAAATAAGCATGAGTATATTTAAACCGTAAAACTTGAGTCTCGAAATCAGTAAAGTCAATAAAAAAGCTTAATAATAAAACAACAGGTACAAGCATAAATATATAAAATATATCATACATATATCAAATAGTAAAATTACTTACTTGTAAAAACAATCAGAATTTATAACCTTCCCTCCTTTTCTCTTTTACCTGCTTTCAGTTCCAGACGACAATGGTTGTCGACATTTTGATGACGTCAGCATTTTGACTTTGAAGTTCAACGCAGAAGGCGGAGCAGACTGAACAACACGTGACTTTACGGGATGTGAGTCATACGAAAATAAACACCGAAAAAGGCTAAAGGCGATTTCACCATTATAGTTGCGAATTGATCACCATTTTTGCCAGTGCCAGACAGTATGCAACCTAAAAATATTGTTTGTTATGTTTATGTGTCTTGTGCTTCCAATGGTTTTAACACTTTGCAGTACGATTAATTTCGCCATCAAAGACGTGATGATGTTTATCTTGCGTTCGATTAAAGTACGCATGTACCATTTAACTTCCATTGCATCAGTTTTGCATAGGCTACTTTAAGTTTATGTAACACCCAGTAGAAATATGTATTGGTTCACTAATGTAGGTGTATTTTAGGACAAACATTTTAATACCTTCAAATAGTTATTGCATCCACCATTTTAAAATGTTTTAAAGCAGTCCATTCAAATACACATTAATCAAGGGGTAGAACAAAATGATATATTTTGCAAGACCATGTGGTAATTCCACTGTCATATTTAATGTACTTCTTTTTATAAGTATAATACAATATTTCGTGATTTCTTTTCTTAATAATATACCGTCATAATAGTTAAATTGTTAAATATATTAACATTCAAATCAAGTAAATAATTGAACAAAAGTGACCTTTTTACAAGCCAAATAAACATGTATATACTGTAAACATGATTATACGTGACGAGTTGTCTACTGAACGAGTTGTCAACGAGTACTATGTTTTAAAAATATCAAACAACTCTTATGATCACTCAATAATGTAAGCTCGTCCAAACCCTCTTAAATAAACATAGTTATTCTCAATTTACAAAAACTTCAAAATAATTAAACAACATTTAAAAAATAAGCTATTGGCAGTAAAATATAAGTCATGATAGGGGCTCCAATGGAATGCGTATTCTGAAGCCTCGGTAAGGCTGCCTTGTCTTCCGTACTCTTAAACCTTGTGATATCAACTTGAAGTGAAACTATCATGCTCTCTGTCTCCTTTTACGACTCTATGCGCAGTTTGACGATGCGCCCCTTGGTTTTGCAGCTTACAAGGATAATGAGCTACAGACCAGCTCAACAATTAATATTCGTCCTTCCTTTTTTTCTGAAGGTACCTTTCCGGATTCATTTCAGCACCGGGATACATGGCTCTGAACCAGCTGACATTGAAGATGTATTACAGCTTCTAGTGAGTTGTTTTATGTACTGGATCATTTCATTGTTATCTGGGCCTGATTTTTACTTTTTATTTCCGTTATTTTATACACATTTTCATTTTTTTTTCTAGTTTGATTATTTGTGTCTTGGCTTCATGCACGTTGTTTTTTTTTCGCCGATCCTTTTCCTTTCCTTCTGACAAAAGGCTTTGACTTGTACCCTTTGTACTTATGTATTACTCTCGTTTCGCCCTTCCTTTCAATATAAGTTTAAGCGTGATCTTCTGATCCCTATGGCCTTTGTCATCTTCAGTTTCCATGACTTTGTGGTATCTCTCTTGTTTAGTGTTGATGTCTTTTCACTCAAGCATATCCGTATACTTTACATCTTGATCTATAAGTATCGAACCTTGCTTTCCTAAACCGTCCCATGGCTACATATGGCGAGAACAAAGGGCCACCAGATGGGAAGACTAAATTGACGCGAGGAGCCCGGTAATGCACCTGCCTAGTGGGACTTGACAAAGCGTTCGATAATCTCGTTGTCTTCTACTCAGTGTCATGTTTTGTTGATTTTCGTTTCACCATTAATTTTAGAGTTTGCTGATCCATCCTGGTACCTCAGTTGTAAGGGCTCGGGGTTCTATTAGGGTTTCCTCGACCCTAGCTCAGGGTCAAATTACCTCCCCATTTAGCGAATGTATTAATATTCCACAATACATAAACTCGAATTTTAGATGCAATAGCGCATCTCTTAAACGTATTGTGCTCTTCTCGTGGTTAGTAAGGCCTGCCTTATCTCTCACACCTTGCCCCAATATATAAAGACCAACCCCCTTCCTGTTCGACCCATGTGGACCAGCAAGGTTTAGGATGGTCGCCCCAGTATGTTAATACTAAGTAGCATATTTTAACTAAAGATTGAGCGAACTTCATCAGAATGTATATTTGAAATAAAACAGACTAACCATATTTAACATAAAAGATTCGTCTCAGCTATGGAAAATATCGCAAATTGTTAACTTAGCCCTAATATTATTCATTGCACTTATCCAATTTATATTGATAAAAACATTTGAGTTCACTCAATTTCAACGTAATGCCTTCTCTAAAGTGCATGTAACACATGTGTGGCTATTTTTAAACGGTATGTTACGTGTAGCCTAAGCTTGTGCGATTAGTTAATTTAAAGTCTTTATATCTGACCGCATGTCTGATCATGCATCACAGTGGCTGATTAAACCTTATCCAAGCCTCCTACGTAATATGAGATATAAAAATCAGAGAAATAAAATATGAATATCAACTAAACCAATGCGAGCTATATAAATAATTTAATAATAACACAAGACAATAGTGTTGGTGTACGCATTTAAAAAAAGAAAACATTAATACAACAGCAAATTTGTGAAGACAGAATAGTTAAATACAATAACTAACATGATAAAAACATTGCACAAAATATCATTTTGAAAATTAAATATTGATAATAGGCGCCAAGTGTGCAATTTAACATGTTGGTTAATACTTAAAATTGAATTGAACGGCATATGCAGCTCATGCTACTTTAATAGTTTTGTGTACCTTACATATTAATATTGTTTTACCATGGTTAACAACAACACCAGGAAAATCATTTATTCAATGAATATATTTGGTAATATTCAATATTTTATATCTTATTTGGCCTAAGGTTATACTGAAACGGTGAAGCCTTACAATTTCTATTGATCGAGTTTCAATTGACGCTTTGACATTTTCTTTTTGGAAGTAAAGTGTTATGGACTTTATTATTTGCATTCAAAATCGTGCATTTAAGTGTGTTGTTTATCTTTCCTTTACCGCTAATGATCGTTTCTTCGTGTCCGTTATAAATCTCATGATTTACCAATTAAGGCCAGCTGTTGTTTTGAACAAAACACGAATTTCCTATTTGAAGTCTTTA
The DNA here is from genome assembly GCF_020536995.1 of Dreissena polymorpha. NCBI lineage: Eukaryota > Metazoa > Mollusca > Bivalvia > Myida > Dreissenidae > Dreissena > Dreissena polymorpha. The sequence continues at coordinate 92,878,821 of NC_068359.1, read as the reverse complement.
AACAAATGCAAAATAGCGTTAATTACTTAATGTAACAATCATAGCTTGTAAATATGTGCCTTTAACTGGATGGAATTGCTGATTTGGGTATGTTTCGATAAAAGGTAATATATACCATGGTCTGAAAACATGCGAACAGTAATAAAGACTAGCGTTATATGGAACGTGGGCAGGCTGTACAATAATTAATGTTTATGCTAATCTTACTTACTATTCTTGTCCGGGACTTTTTTCTCAGAAGAAAACCAATCCTATCCAATAGAAGTTGATGAAAGCGACAGTTTCCAAGAAGCAAGCAATACGTGTATAATTTCCGATTTTTTTATTTCATTCTGTGCACTTTTATTCGGCTCTATTCAGAACTATTGCGACAGATTTGTTATAAATAATAAGTGCGAAAACAAATAATCCGCTCGCGAATAGCGGTTTGCTTGCAAAAGGTTATGCGCAAAAAATGTAAGATCCTTAATGCCGGTCCGTAAGAAATATTGTTATTTGCCGTCAAGTAGAAACCACCATCGTTAGTTTTGATCCAATATCGGATTGCGGATATTTTTGGAAGTGTCAATTTTGTTATTATTACAAACCCACACAGCAAATATTTAATTTGTATTTGCAACCACAAAATTGAGAAAGGACAATTTTAGCTGGGTTGTATTTTTCATAGTTTTGCTGAATTGCACATCCTAGTGTGGCAATTTAAATATACTTTATATTATATTATTAATATTTTGTATTAACTAAATGGTTCATGATAGAAAATGTATATGTATAGTTTAAGTGTTATCCAATAAATTTGATTATTATTGTTAATGAATACTGTGCTTTGATGTTGTTGTTTTTGTTTGGGTAGTGTAAATAACCTGACGGTAAAAACTGTTTGTTGTTGGGTGTGTTGTTGGTTGGTTTGTTGTTATTTGATATCAGTCGGTTGCATTTCATAGAAGCAATACAAGTAGGTAAACGAAAAGTTATGTCAACATTAAAGTGTACAACATATAAATATTGTTGTAAAATAAAGTGTTCGATATCTTTTTAAGTTTCATGTATGTATAAGTTGGGGAAATCATATGCTGTGAGTGTTTTAAGAAATCTGCTTTGAAACACTAAGCTAGAAAGATAATGCAAATGAGAAAGTCCATGATGACCAGTCCTCCGTTGTCATATTTCGCAAAACAAAATACATGGCGATAAATGGGAAGGTGCCTCGCTCAAATACGAATCTAATCTGATTCCCTAGGGAAACACGAGTTTCTCGATCAAAACAATGAAAGGTCAGACGCGTGTTTGGTGCTGTAGCTGGTCTTTTACTTAACTCTACTGGAATACTCGTCATGTTAGCAAGTAAATACGTTATAAACAAATACTTAAACAATACTTGGCGTACGAGTACCTATCTTTTTTTAGCTTATAATTATTTTTTTCAGACGACGATTGTGCTAATGTATGATAACGTTTTTTCTGTTGTTTTTCAAATTTTATTTGATAGGATCGCTGAAATACGAATCACCTATACACACTTCAATAATCATAAAAAAGTTAATAATACTAAAGAAGTCAATATAGATATCGAAAATGTTGTATATATATAATTATTAATTTCTACCACCCAAATCATTACATTCAAATACAAAATGAGACACCACAGCATATTTCAAGACAAACAACCTTTTCTAATTATGTATTCGTTTATGTTATACTGTTTTATGTTGTACTAAAGAAACTTTGAACTAGATGTGTGGCTACAAAACATTCAATAAAAATAATCAATTAATTTGAAGTATTTATATCCGTCTATTGATGTATTAATAAGAGAAAAACACTGATAAGTGGGAGAACTTTTCTACATGATTGACTGTTATTTGCATTAGTCATATCCGTTATTGTGAGTATCAAACCGAGGTTGGTTTAAGACGCGGTATAGCAAAGCAATAATAAATTCCCGAAACGCAGAGTACCGGTAAGTGGTCAGTTTTTACTCGGAGAGTCTAGTTCATTTGGCATGCATTTCAATCCCGCTCTTTAAATGTATAACATTTGCTGGGTTCCTAAGGTTCCAAATTTACTATCGTCTAAAGTCGTTTAAATAATAAATTAAACAATTTACATAAGTTAATAAGAATGTAAGTATGTCAGTCAGAGTGACCGCCCATTTATCAGTATGTCCATTAGTGTGCAATCAGTAAGTAAACCCGAACAGGACAACGATGTCACGTGATCAGTGGTAAATACTGTTAAAACCAATACTAATTATAATTTGGCGAGCCAGTTTAGTTCTTAGCGCTAACAGGTAAGGCGGAGCTTGGGGAGATATTACAGGGTCAAATGTCGCATTTCTGTCTGCTTGCATGTCTGCTCTGACGTTAAGAATGCATTGCTGTGTTTTCATTGGGTGAATCAGCATTTTTAAACTATTCTGTTTAGTAATAGAATGTACAAAAAGAATAGACATAACAATATGAAATCATTGTACATTTTATTTACTTCATGATAATACATTAATAGGATCATTTTATAAGAATAATAACTGTAAACATATCACAGTTACATATTAAAGGGGCCTTTCCACGTTTGGGTAAATTGACAAAATTGAAAATTTCAGATTCGCAAATGTTCGTTTTAGTTTTGATATTTGTGAGGAAACAGTAATACTGAACATTTACCATGCTCTAAAATAGCCATTATATGCATCGTTTGACGATTTAAAAACCTGAAAATTATAAAGCGTTGCAACGCGAAACGAATTAATAATTTGAAGAGTTCTGTTGTTGTCGCTTTATTTTGTGAAACTACGAGAATTGCTTATATTAAGTATAAAATACATCTGTCATTGTATCATAAAGGATGGCCGAGTGTTCTAAGTTGTAGACTTTTTATTCTTGATTTATTACTGGACCTTTTTAGAACCAATGTTTACATTTATCAATACAAAGTTTTTATATATATATATATATATATTGAAAAAATAAATAAACGTCGCATGGGTATAAAAAAATTGTATTAATATATGCCGACCGGTTTTGCACAGCTCATCAGGGCTTATAAAATATACAACAATAACGTCAAATTGTCAAAGTTACAACGTCAAATGACGTTACTTATATTATGACGTCAAACGTCAAATTATAACAATGAATTTAACAGGGGCTTAAATAAATCAATCAAAAATTGTTCTTTTGCTAACCTAGCTGAAACAGAATCCGAATATAACTTATAAAATGGAAATATTTTAAATTTTGGTTCCATTTTAGAACATTCATCAAGATGTTTGCTTAACGTTTGACGTCATAATGTATATATATATAGGCCGCGACGCGACAAAACCTGCCTTAATGACATTGATGACATTGATGACATTATTGGGAAAACCCGCTTTAACCGACGTCATTATTTTACCCGGAAAAAAAAATACTTTTAGTGTTTGGTGTAAAAATAGTTATTTGCGTCATTGTTGCAATTTTCGGAATAACATGATGGATGATGAAATAGAGGTAAGTATTTGGTTGTTCATGATTGTAGTGTTTTGAGCGTTTTTGTTTAAAATTTGTAAATTTCTATTGGTTTAATAACATGAATCGTCTGAAGTGAAAGTAAAACAAAATGTTGCAGTTTTCCTCAATAGCGTTTAGAAATCTAGTAAACTTTGCATGAAATGAGTTTCAGTAAATGTATAGTTTGCAAGCCTGTATTTATGATAGATAGTTAAATAAATTGTATGATAAATAGTTAAATAAATAGACATTGCTTAAACGAGTAGCGAATGGATGTGTACGTTAATTGTTATGAGAACATATGATTATCATTAGAGTGCATGTATTTAAGATATATAAGATCAATAACTACTAACATTGCTTAAACGAGCAACGAATGGTTGTGTACGTTGTTATGAAGAAAATATGATCATACGAGTTTTGACATTTCAAAATGGTCGCTCCTTTGTTGTCATTTAATAATTATTGTTTGTATATCACCCTTATTTTCTTACTGTATCGACAGGTGTGCCTGTGGTGTAATGGATGCATTGAAGCGCTATGAAATTGATTGATAGTAGTTCAATTCCAGTCTCCGGAACGTGTGTATTAAGTTATTAACTCGTGTTATTTGTCACTTGCAGATAGTTACATGCAAATTATTTATTACTTAAATTATACTGAATTTTAATCACGTTACCTTACTTTAATGCGATTTAATAAAAAATTAAGCGCTTCAAAATCACCTATAAGCAAAGTGCAACATGTTAAATGATTGTTGTTTAAATGATTTTGTAAGTGACTTAATACCGTGCGGTGTCCATTTAAAGTTAGCTATTATGTACGCACTATAAATCAAACTGAAATTGATATTTCATTTTAATACAAGAGTTGGAGAGTGTTCTCTCGCAACATTTTGGAAAAACACCCGTATCGACATCATATGCTTCGCAAAAACTCTGTGGTTCGCCGAACGGAAATGATGAGATCGATACAGACGATGGTCTGTCATCAATGTTATAGTGCAAGGGCGCGTTCGCGATTACCTTTCTCATCAAGAAGCGTTTTTGAAGAAGATGAAGAGAGTGATGATGTTGATGAAACGGAGGATTTTGCACCTGGTAACGATGCAGAATTTTCGAAAATACAGAAATTCTGCTCTGAAGGGTGTGGTTGCAACCGTGAATGCGCTAAAGCACTTAGTGCTGAAAAGGTGTTCGAACACATTCTGAACGTCAGAGAAATGGAGAAAATGCTAAAGACCTTTACCTGATGGGCATATTGCAGGACGACATAAGTTCTGATGTCACCAAAAGAGGAATGAAAGGGCAGCGTAATAGATACACATTTACGTTCAGTGGCAAAGTAGTGTGTCGAAGTACATTTCATGTGTGCTATAATATCGGACGAAGTGCACTGAAAGGTATAATGTCGCACATGTTTGAGCATGGAGTTGTGCCAAGAAATCACGGAAACATGGGCAGACGTCCTAAGCACGCACTATGCTTCGACGACGTTCAACGTGTTGTGGCGTACCTTCTGAATTGTGCAGAGCGAGAGGGAATTCCTTTGCCAGCCGCACCACGAGGACGGGATAATATTCCACCAACATACCTGCCGGCGAGCACAACAAAACTCGACCTGTTCCAGGATTATCAGGATAAGGATTGTCAAACTCACTGCTTTCAAGTCCATTTGGTCAAGCTGCGTGCCACATATACGTATCGCCTCTCCACGGGATGATGTCTGAAACTGTTCGACCCTACGTTCGTCCTGCGTTTCAGGACTGTTTGTGCCCTGAGCCACAAGGAGATTAACTTTAGAAAAATATATTTGACATACACTATGTTCAACAGCGGTGTATGATAACAACCTGTGTGTTTCATTGTAATGTTGTCCATGTTAATCTTTCTATTCATGCTGTTCGACCGTTGCTAGGCAACGATTATTGAATCATTGTTCTTTCATTTTTTTTTTAATTTACTATTTATTAAAATACGTTAAAAGACGTAATGATTGCATACGACGTTAATTATTTATTACCGCCTGTACCATATTGATTTAACGTTGGCGCGCTTCTGAGCGCGTCTAAAAAGATGTTGACGTCGACAAAGAAATGGAGAGCTTTAGTGACGTTACGCCATTTCGTATATCTTCGGGATCTTTTTTCCGATTTCAAATCTGTTTGCACCAATATTCTACACATAAAATATACTATTAAATTTGATTAATACTGAAAATGAAAAGTTTTGTCATTAAGGCCGGTTTTTTCACGACGCGGCCCAATATAATATATTGATATCTTAGTCCGGATTCACTTAACATTTTTACATATTTATATATATATATATATTTATATATATATATATATATATATATATATATATATATATATATATATATATATATATATATATATATATATATATATATATATTTTATTTTTTTTATTTATATATATATATATATATGTAACTGTCCCTTCTGTGTATGTAAACTGTTCCAACATTGGAAGATGTGTTGCGGTGAAAGTATAGGGTATATAACTGTGAATGTACCATCTTTTTTATGGGGACGGTATGTCTGCTTCATTCTGCACCGTAGCTAGGCGCTCACGCCGAAAATCTCCAATAGGAATATGTCTGTCTGTTTGTCTGTCTGTCTGTTTGTATGTCTTTTTATCTGGTTGTTCACGCATATCTTTCTCCATATATAAAAAAACAATCGACTGTGAACGAGTACTTATTAATAGATCCCGGAAAACGGAAATAACGTTGTTGTGAAATATAATAATCTCCCTTGAAACACAAAAATACTCATGATTTCACTGTATCTTCTAGATCCAACGTATTTCTGCTGTGTCTCTAACATAGTGTTAAGGTAATATATGAATCCTTATCAAATCCTGCCCAAATACAACTATGGTTTCATGTTTGTAATAAATGTTCATGTAACTGTCCCTTCTGTGTATGTAAACTGTTCCAACATTGGAAGATGTGTTGCGGTGAAAGTATGGGGTATATAACTGTGAATGAACCATCTTTTTTATGGGGATGGGGATTTCACAGTATGTCTGTTTCATTGTGCACCGTAGCTAGGCGCACACGCCGAAGTCTCCAATAGGAATATGTCTGTCTGTCTGTTTGTTTGTTTGTCTGTGTCTCTGGTTTTTCACGCATATCTTTCTCCATATATAAATATATATATATATATATATTCACACATATCGCCAGTTACGGGATCTCTGATTTAGAAATAGGTCTTGGGGTTCCAAATTTAAATACATGTATCTCCATACCCTTTTTTATCCGATATTAACACGAATTAAGGTATATAGGGGTACCTAATATAGAATTATATATATTAATACGTCATTTATTTAACGTAACGTCTCATACAATGAAATATATAGCAACATTAATTGCGAGGTATACACAATTTCAATTTCAGACGTGATTGTGGTTTTCGATGTAAGACCTTATTATTACCTCCCCTACATCCCCCTTATAGTAATTAAATGTGCCTAGAACGCGGGGTTGTATACAGAGTTACAGACCCCGTTTTTAATATGGACCCCTTAAGTATAGTCTGAAAACTACCGAAACCGCGTAACTGGCACTATGTATATATATATATATATATATATATATATATATATATATATATATATATATATATATATATATCAGGCATTTCCCCAGGAATTTGGGCAGGCACAGCGGAAAGACAGCGTGGACGGGGGTTGGTGCGGAAGGGGCTTGCCCCATTCAGCGTGTCGATTTTTTTATTGTTTTATAACTGTTCTAAATCAAAATCTACACTACTTGGGAGCTTCTAAAACACAACATTTTCTTTTTATTTATTTTTTTATTTGTCCTCAATTTATTTCATTTAAGTCATGTATTTAAATATTCAATAAAAAGCAGAATAACAGTAGACATTAGATAGCAAAACATGATTGATAAACAACAACAATACAGTCACATATTACATGTTCAAAACACTGTTCTGCGAGGCTTCTCCTGGTGCCAGGCATCCACCATTTTCCCAAAGTCTACTGCCTCAATGTCTGGCCCTTCAATGCTGACCGTCATCAGTGCATTGAGGACAGCAGACTTCATGTAAACTACTCTGAAATAATATCTATTGAATCGCTTTGATTTAAGAACAAAGAGATATTTAAGCAAAACAAAAACATCAGTCGTTTGTTATTGTGCTCTTGACAGCCTAGTCAAGTACCTACCAGCTGTAGATGTAGGGAGGAGCAGGCCAACGGCTGCCAGCTTGTATAGCTGGTCGTGGCTATTACGCAAATGGATGTTCACCAACTCCATTGCCTCTTCAGCCTTCTTCTCTGTGCCCTGTAGGCTGCCTCGAACCTGCCTCCAGTTGTGCAGTGTTGCGTCAACGGGAAGGTTGAAGTGGTCAGCCAGTTTCTAAACAATAAAAAAGTTACACTGATTGATTCTATAAATATTGTCACACAATCTGATAATTAACAATTGATTATAATGGAGTACATCTTTGAAATTATATTGGTTGACTGTAAATATCATGTTCTAGTTTAGTGCATTACCTTGATGTCCTGTTCGCCATGGTTGCCCATATCTCCAGTGGGTAACGTGGTGGTGTTGAAAGCCTCGAAGAGCTGCAGCAATGGCAAGTCTAGAAATCGCTCTTCTATGTTGGACATCAGCTGCACAAAAGGCCGGTACAACTGGAAATGAGTTGGAAACAGATTAATTATTGATATGCCAAGTGTTAGCTTGTCTTTGTATTTATTTACTAATACATTAAGATTGTTGCAGCTTAATGAACTCCTATGATAGCAAACACATACCTTGTCAGTGAAATGCTGGACCTGCTCTTCAGTGGGCACAGTGATGCCAAAGCCATCGGCATGGAGACGGGCCACTCTATCGGGGGCTGCCTGGAAGTGTTCTCCTGGGGTATTCAAGAGGCCCTGAAGAATGGCCAGAGTTCCAAGGACTAGAGGCTTGATGCATGTGTAGATTGCATCTTTTGCCTGAAACACACATAACTATATATAGACTCGGGCTTGTGTATATTAATACACTTAAACAAAATAAACATATATATCTGTTAAGGTAGTGTGCATATGGCTTAAACATATTTTTCATCGGATTTGTTTATTTCTAGTCAGACTAGTAATCCTATTCACGTAATGAAAAGTATTTTAAACCTTCCAAGAAAGAAAGCGTTGAAGTTTATGTGGTCCCTGGGCGCCGATACCATTTGAGGACATGTTGTGCGTCTCAGCCTCGAATTTCAATATACTTTCAAACTTAAAGTCTGCTTTAAAATTAAACCATAGCTGCTGCGGGCGGAGAATCCAGAGTAATCCCATCATATCTGGTAAGATAAATACAAGCAAAGGTAGGATGTACCATTAGGGGAGCGAATCCTATGTGAGACGCCTGTGCATATAGCTAGAAACCAATCCGCTTAACAAACAGCTATTTGATTAAGAACTTACCTCCACTAACTGATGAGGGGTCGAATTTGCTTTCTCTCGATCTCAAAGCATATAGCAGTTGCCTTCCGTGTTTATTTGCAGACAAGTATCGCTATTTAGCAACAAAATAACTATTATATTTACGTTTATTTGATTTAATAACAGCAACATTTGTATTTGTTATGTCATGAATACAACACTTTACACGCATTTAGATCTATAAAAGATATTTAATGTGATGTGTCAACGATAGACGAAGCATTTACTACAGCGGTTAAGCTGTGTTTGCCTGCAAATGCCCTTACGTGACGATTTTAAAACTCAAATTTATGTTCCAGTTGTTTATATAAAATAATTTTTCATATAACAATATACAGAGAGTTAAAGGTGCATAAATGTTTTTCGTATTTATTTCCTTTGTAACTGCACGAATATTGGCTTTGCAGAAGTGTATACTGATCATCTAGTGAGTATTTTTAAAATCATGCCCAACAGGTCAAAACTAGCCCCGCCCTGTTGACAACTTGTTTTCCTTATATGTAGATAATTTATGTTTTAATATTGTCTTCTCTTACACCTCAAGGACCAGACATTTACAATGGTATTGTGCTGTGGAATTGTCTCCCACAATCACTTAGGGATATCGAATCTTTCCACTCGTTTAAGCAAGCCATCAAACCCCACTTAATGGCCAGTTGATTTTATCACAGTAATTTTAACTCGGCTTTAATTATTGTACCTGTTTTATTCTAATTTTAGTTAAACAATGTTTTACTTTACTGCATATTGATCTTAATTCATTGTATTTTTTAAATAATATGTAATGTCTTTAAAAGTGATACAACATTAAATGTGATACTCATAAACATGTGATATATCTAATGTCATATCATTAAGCATTCCTAACTTAACTAGTATGTTTGTGCTTACATGGTAATTACCATTGATACAAGTAACATGACTTACTGTGGCAGGCTGACAATATTCTGGGACCACAATGGAAATAAGTGAAATCATTTTCACTTTTTTGTTTTATCCCTGTTAATGGTTAGCATTTCATGATAATATTTATTGGCGTCGCTCTGGAGAGCGGCGACTAGTATGTAATGCATTTTTTTTTCGCTCATGGGAGGAGAAGTTATTTTACGGATCAATGTATATATTTTTGTTTTTAAGAATATCTTGCATAGTGGTGATCTTTTTGTGTAAATTAGTATAAATAAGTACTGCATTTATTTGTGCCTATTACATTTATTACAACATTTATTGCCAATAATGCAAAGCTAATTGTTTTAATTAATAACTGATCCACAACTGATCACAAGGGAAAGATCACAGGGACTGGGCAAATACGCGAAACTTTCTGGTTTTGTATAAAAACAAAACATTATCAAAATATATTTATTTTGTGGTTTTTCTAATTTGCTTATTTAGTGGAGAATCAATGTAATACGTTATTTGACGACCTATCGCGCAAGCAAGTTTATTGGAAGGCGTAGTGGTACGAAAACGTACAATGTATTAGTTAATTAATAGACATATAATAAAGATCCTATACACAACTTCACCAAAGAGCAGTAAATAAATGATGTCAGCCGGAATAGCTCAGTTGGGAGAGCGTTAGACTAAAAAAATTGTTTACGCAACAATCATCTAAAGGCCCCGGTTCAATCCCGGGTTCCGGCACGAACGGAACAGTTCGGCGGCTGACAACTTTTTTTAAGTCAGGTTAATAAATATAATAAAGCTTTATTTAATTTTAGACATTTTAAAATCCATTTCACTACAATTGGAAATTTTTAATAAAATTAATGGATGCCACGTGGTGACAACGTTAGTTAAAATTTCTTACATCACTTAAATATCTTATATAAAAAATACACGTGTTTTTATATTAACAAATAAATGCAAACAACACATCTATTATCCATGTATTTTTATGGTTGTCTATCATAGGCCTTAAGTACTATTCCTACCATATATAGAGCGCGAAGCGCGACACGTATTATTGATTGTAACAATGAGTTGCGATAAAGGAAGCAGCCGCTTATCAAGGAGAAGCTGTGTCCCAGCAACCCGTTTCCCTAGAGTAAAGCACTCCTCGGAGTTTTTTTTAAGGTACACATATAGATCGCGAAGCGCGACACGTATTACTATCCAGGTGGTATGGGCCCTTTAGCATTATCCGACCATTACGTCCATAGTTATCTTCCTTAGAATTTTAGAAATTTTGAAATCGTTGTTCGAAGGCCACAATTGTCATCCGACTGTTCCCAAACTTGCACATGTTTTTTTATCAATGAGGACCCAACCCAAACTCTATATGAGCAATATCGGACCATAAGTCCAGAATTATGTCTCTTTTCAATTTAAAAATAAAAGTGAAAAACTGCTTGGTTAGGTGATTATGTCAACATTTTTCATCAGATTCTTTCCAAACTTACAGTGTCTTTATATCAATGAGCATTAAACCTCATTTAAAATGAGAAACATCGGGACAATAAGTCCAGAATTTTTGTTATATTAAATTTGACAAAATAAACAATTTCCACTTGTTTAAAAGATTTCACAACTTTCGTCTGAATCTTTTCAAACTTGTTAAATGTTTTTATATCAGTATTACTCGAACCCTATTAAAATGATGAATATCAAAGCAATAAATCTATTATGATCTTTTACTACATTTCAAAGTATTGTGAAATGCAGCTGCTTTATGCAATTAACAGTTTTCAGTCAAATTTGTTTTCAAACTTTTACAGTGTTTTCATATCAATGAGTACTCAACCCCTATCGTAAATGAGCAACGTAAGAATAAGTTCAGAATCATCTCCCCTTGAAGTTGAGAAAAATATGAAATTACGCTTACAAGATGAAGCAGATTTTTTTAAAACCTACACAGTTCTGTTCCATTAACGAAAACTGCACACGGATGCCAGTAAAAAAGGAAACCAATGTAAATTAAATGAACTATAAAATATTTGGGGGTTACAACACAAAATCATAGATAATGGTTATTTGGGGGTTATAACACAACATCATAAATAATGGTTATTTGGGGGTTATAACAAAAAATTATAGATAATGGTTATACCAGTATCTTTTTCTATTTTGTTTAAAATAATCGGCCAATATATTAATATTTACAGTAGAAAAAATCGTTCCATGTAACTTCATTGAGTGCCTTTTTCACTGAAATTCCCGACGCCCTTTGATGCTTTGCATCAATACTTATCTTGTTTATTTGAACTTATATTTGTTATATTATGCCATGTATAACTTAGCTAGTCATTCGTCAGTATTTGTTAGTATGTATCTATTTGTTTGTATCTTACCATGATTTGTGTATCAGTGCCAAAATAAAAATAAAACTTCTTTTTAGTATTTGTTATGTAGCATCGTATAGCGGTCCTTGACAAGGCTTGTTCAAATGATGTCCCCTATATTTTCCTACATTTATATTGTGAATACTTAAAACACTTCACTGAAACGGATATGTTCCGAGGTTTGGTATTTGTTATGTAATCTTAGAGTGCTTTTTAACCAGGTATGATCAAATCTTACCCCTGACGTCAAACTTGGCTGTGTCCTGTGGGTTACTTGTTTACATCGACTTTATTAGCAATATATCTTAAAACATTTTGTGCTCATATGGAAGAAGACCCGTAGGCATAAAACTTGTTATATAAACAGGTAGCAGTGATTTGAAATTATTCCTCTGGCGTCTAAAATTGTCACACCCCTGAGGTGGTGTGAAATATTTGTATATATGTACATATCCACATATGTTCATTGTATGATAAAGTGGTCGAAAATAGTCCCAAACCAAGGGCCTCGAGTATTAATTACTAAGCTACAGTTTACCTGGTAAGTGTTCAATTAAACTCATTGTCAGCTTATTTGAATAATAGTTTGATATCAACAAAGTTTAATTCATCATTTGCACTTGATTGATAGAGTAAGCTAGGTAAAACAAGAGTTCCCCGGTCCGAGACAGATGCCCCCCCCCCCCCAAAAAAAAAAAACACAAAAAAACAACAACAACAAACAAACACAACAACAACAGGGCTTTGAACCAATGACCCCATTTTCAATAAGGGTAATCTACTGACAAATGACGATGCTCATGGGAAGTATCCAGCCAATCGGTCAATTCGTTGACGTGTTGATAAAAAACGATTTTCACACAAATTGTAAAAGTGACCTTATCCTTTGACCTAGTGATCCCAATTTCAATAGGGATCATCTTCTGGCCAAGGTCAATGTACATGGGAAGTATGAAGCCAATCGGTTAATTCGTTGACGAGTTATTGATCGGAAACGATTTTTCCCACTTATTGTGACAGTGACAATGACCTTTGATCTAGTGACTCCGATTTCAATACGGGTCATCTTCTGTCCAAGCCGATGCACACAGGAAGTATCAAGTCAATCGGTCAATTCGTTGATGAATTGATACGAAACGATTTTCACACTTATTGTGACAGTGGCCTTGCCCTTTTACCTAACCCCAAATTTCAATCGGGGTCATCTACTGTCCAAGGCTATTGTACGTGAAAAGTATCAAGTCAATCGGTCAATTCAATGTAGAGTAATTGATTGGAAACAATTTTTACACTTATTTAGTAAGTGACCTTGACATTTGACCTAGTGACCCCAATCTTAATTGGGCCATCTACTGCCCGAGGCCAATGCACATGTGAATTATCAAGCCATTTGGTCGATTCGTTGACGTGATATTGATCGGAAACGAACTTGTCTACCGACAGACATCCAGTAAAACAATATACCCCTCTTCTTCAAAGGGAGGCAAAATTATGACGATAATTTACTTGCATTTTGTATGCTTTAGCTGTTGTAAATAATTCTAAATTTACACAAACCTAAATTAATGTATGGTCTTAACATAAGGTCATTGCTTTTTAATTTTGAAACATTCTGTTTAGCCCACTGGTCGTTTTATTACATAATACTTTTTGATGATTCGGATGATCCCAAACTTCAGATTCCAGTTCTATAAACTTTTAAACGGCCAATAATTGTTAAGGACCTTCGACCGCCGGAGGCCAATTGTTTTCAAATACATCTGGTAAACAAGAAAAATATTTTTTATTATAATATGCTAGGGGCATGCGTTGTCATCACGATTTTTAAGAAAAATAATAAACGCAGTGTTATCAATTGCTTCATCATTAAGAATCATGCTAACGTATAATTAAATTTGTTATGTAACGAATTGCAAGTAAACAACATTGACGTATTATTCTATATGTTCATAAAATAATTATCAGCCATGTTATGACGGGCGAGAGGGTACATGGACAAATTGATGACGGTTTTATTACAATTTTTAAGATAAATATATATTTATTGATATTCACTAACATGCGCTTTTGATAAAATATAGACTGAAATTGTTCAATATCCATTCTCAATATGGTCATCTTAACATATTTACCTGACAGAATAATAACAAAAAACTTGTGTTTTATGTACGGCATTTTTGTTTTATTTGTCAGAAAAAAAAACGAAGCGTTTTGATTAAAAACGACATTTACATGAACAGAAAACATATCAATACGATAGTGGAATACTGTCTGATATCACTTGGGACACATACGACGTAATAAAACAATCACATGTTAAACATACTGAGACAAAATTGCGTGATATTACTCCCAATGTCATTTCATAAATTGCGTTGTGTGTCCTTATTAGCCATCTGCATTAAAGTTCGTACGATAGTCAGCTTCTTAAAATACAACAGACGTAACCGTGTTACACAATCAACGAGTCGCGCTCTGGGAAAAGGGGGTTTAATGCAAGTGCTTAAAGTGTCGTTACAGATTAGCCTGTGCAAGCCGAACAGGCTAATAAGTGACAACTCTTTCCGCCCTAACTGGATTTTTGCTAAGAACAGATTTTCTTTAAACGAAAAATATCATAAAAGCGGAAAGTGTCGTTCCTGATAAGCCTGTGCAGACTGCACAGGCTTATCTGGGACGACACTTTACGCACATGAATTATGCCCAGTTTTCTCAGAACACGGCTCAAATATTCAAATACTTTCTTTCAATGTCGACACTTATTCAAATTTCAGTTTATTTTGTTATTATATAAGATAAACCGATGCAGGACTAAGTTCTAATATAGGAGGTCATCTATCGTACTTGGTTCACATATGCACACAAACTGTAACTTAATATCGCCTATGAACACAAAACTAGAGCGTTTGATTTGTTAATACGTCTAGCTTTAACCTTATATACGACAGGAAATCAATCAACTCGACATAATTAATGTGAATCATTTTCCTCTAAATTTACCTCAGGAAACCTATCCTCTGGAAATTACCAAATGAGACAGGAGTACATTGGTTCACAGTTGACGTCACGTGTTTTCAGATGAAGTCAGTGTGGGTAGTGAAGTTACAGATTTTGAAGTAGCAGTGAATACAATAGGTAAACTTAATCTTCAAATCACAATGTAGCCAGTACCGGTCGCATTGATTAGAAATTGTAGACTAGTGATCAGCAAACATGTTTAATAGGTTTTAAAAACAAAATAACCTTCAAGTTGGCTGTTAAAGTAAATACTTTAAAGTCACTTCAAGTCGTTCCAATTTTGAATTTACTATGCAAGTTATATGATAAAATTCCGCCATCAATGTCGTGGATTACACTGGTTTTTACCAATGGAAATGTAAAGCAGATAAAGGGAGAAAACTCTGAAATGTGTTTTGTTTCACAATCAAAACTAATGTCGCTTGGTATAGGTATCAATGAAAGTATGGTGAGTTTCCTTCATCAAATACAAATACTTAATGCGGGTGACGGAATGATTGTCATCTGTACGTAATAGTTGCCACATTTTTATGAAAATATAGCACATAAGTGGACCAGATTTATCTTGTGGCCAAGATCTAAATGTTTCCATTACATTACATTCTCATTTGTATGGCGAAATGATTCCTATACATTATATGCTTCAGGAATTTTTCAACACATCGATATATTTTGCCACAATGTACTAGTATTCATCATATCGATACTTATTCTTACGATGTAAGAAATAATAAAGTTAACATACTAGTAAAAAAACAAATCAGAAAACAGAATACTTGATTTTTATATTATTGTATAATTCTTATATATCTTATTCTCAAAGATGACAAAGTTAAGCCCAAGTCTCACTGCCGGGGCTCCACCGGCATCATAGTGAGACTGGGCCTTTACAGAAAATCGCACGACTTGTTACGCCATAGGAAGTAAAATAAGAAACAGTACAGAATCTCAACTGCGAATGTTTCCGGTTAACCTGTTGAATCCCTAATTAATTTATTTAATTTAGAAAATTCCCTCGCAAACACACAAAAGTTATTGAAGTCTCATGTGACGTGAGATCGCCAATGAACAGGCGGTGATCAACCTTTTAGCAGCAGATTATGTAAAATTAGATTAAAAGAACATTACGTTTATCTCTGGTTTTGACAATAGTACCTGTTCTCTGTTAAACGATATTAGAGAACAGGTAAAGTGGTTGAGGCAATCACAGCTTAAAGGCCTATTTCAACGAATATGTGGCATCTCCTCGGGGTGTTTCAATCAGTTAATTTATTTATGGTAAAATAAACAAAGATCCATAAAAAATGCAATATCTTAATCGATTATCTTTTTTTTTTAAATCTCAGTTGACTTACTAATGGTAAACTGCATTTATTCCTATGCGTGTTGATTGTTCATCGCTGATATAAGTCGTTATACTGAGATCACAGAAAGGTTCCAGTTCACATGCAAAATAAACATCTTTTTGCAACCATCCATTCTTTCTTGCAATTGTAACACACACTTTGGTTGGACGATTTTTGAAAGAAATAATTGTCTAATTGAGGTTTGGAAAAACAAAAAAGGTGTAGCAATATTATCTAGTTTTACGTTATATTTCGTTCAGAACCCATCGACTAGGCACTTATACATATTGTGACATGTCGATGACCGAGGTATACATAACGGTTACCAGGTAAATTGTCATATGTGTTGTATGACGCGTAACACATGGCATGAGTTCAGAGTAGTCGGTTGCAAATATTTAGCCGTCCTTTTTAACGAAGGTATTTGATCGTAGAAATATGCATAACAACCGATACCCACGTGATATCCGAAGTGGTCGCAAAGAATCGGTGTACAAAACGTGTGTTTTTCGACCTTATGTATATTAGACATTGACATGGTGGTAATAGGAAGTTAACGTGTTTTGTAAATACGCTATCCATCCATCCATCCATCCATCCAAAGAGGACGGAACGGGTCCAGACTAGAACCTGAGAGGAAACGCCATATTCTTGGAGGAGATAGAGGAGTTTCAGATGGTTCAAAGGCCTAACTGAAGTCGAGAAGGATTAGATCAGTTTGGCGGCCTGCTATTGGTTGTTGACAAGCTGGTCCGTTAACTCAATCAGTTGTTTCTCACAGGAGCGTCGGTCTCGAAAGCCATGCTGGACTTCATACAGAATGTTGTGGATGTTGAAGTCCTCGGAAAGGTGAGAAGCAACTACATGTGATAGGGTTTTACAAAGGATAAAGGTCAAAGAGATAGGACGATAGTTTGCCGGGTCACTGGTGTCTCCTTTCTTATAGACAGGGCATACATTTGCCTTGGCCCATTCACGTGGGATCTCACCAGTTGACAGGGATTTCTGAAAATGAATTGTAATGAAGTCAGATAACTCATGTCGAAGCTCCTTCAATACGACTGGTCTAATCTGGTCTGGGCCTGCCGCTTTGTGTACCTTAATGTTGCCTAGGAGTTTGAGGATGCACACTTTACTGACTGAGACGTCCTCCATACGGGGATAGCCGAGGAACCGCTGAGGTATCCATCTGCGTAGCTTCTGCAAGCAGGACTGCTTCAGAGATAGGGGGTGGTACCTGAAAATAAGACTGAAACTGTCTATTAAAAAAATTGCATTTTCTTTGTTATCTGATTTAAGGGTTCCAGTCAGTTGGTCTTTTAGGGGAGAGATAGTCTGTGAGTCTTGTTTTGAGTTTTTTTAGGAAAGTTTACAGCTTCTTTGGAGAAAATTTGCCTTCCTCAGTGTTGTTCGCTGCAATGTCTAGGATACCTTCAAAGTAGGAGTTGTAGGCTTTTTTTTATTTTATTTCTAATGAGTAATTTAAGATGTTTAACTTTTTGCCAGGTTGGACTGTGATTTTGGGGGGTTTTGTATTTTGTATATTTGGCATAGAGCCTGCTCTCTTGTGGGTTAGCTTTTTGATTTCTTTCGTGACCCATGGGAGAGACTTTTGGACCCAATTTTCTTGGTCGGGACAAAACTGGAAATTCCATCCTCTGTCATGGACTAGCGACTCCAGAGTTCCTCGGCGGTGAGTGTGTCCGCTTGCAGAAGGTTTTTTTAGGTAGCATCCTGTATGTATGCCCTAAATGCAGGCCAATTTGCCTTTTTATAGAGACGGCAGGTTCTGGAGATCTGTTTGAGGATTGTAGGCCTTGCTTTGACAATTGCCGAGACAATATCATGATCTGAGATTCCTGGTAAAATCTAAACTCTCTCAACAAGGGTTTTGTTTGTAGTAAGGAAGAGATCCAGGATGTTTCCTTGCCGAGTACTTTCGCTCACCATCTAGGTGAGGCTAAAGTCTTCTATGACCTCGAGCAATTTGTAATATACAGAGGAAGTGCTGTATCCTGGTTTAGCTGATGGTGTGTGCTCTATATCCCAAAGGAGTTTTGGGAAATTGAAGTCTCCTAGGGTAAGTTTTGGTCCTTTAACCTTACTTGCCAGTGCAATAGATTTCTCAAGCTCAATAAGGCTCTCCATGTCAGACTCATGTGGTCTGTAGTAGGCTGCGACATTGAAAGGCTGACTTCCTTTAATAGGTATTTTGATCCATAGGATCTCACAATCAGTTTTAATTTAAGCCAGTGCAGATGTGAGAAGTGTGTTTTAACCAGTATGAAGACTCCACTGCCCTTACCTTTGGCCCTGTCCCTGCGGAAGACTTTGTAGCCTAGCGACTCGGGGTAGATTTCACTGTTGTAGTGGCCCTCAGTCAGCCAGGATTCTGTTGCGGTGATGATGTCTGGGTGGCGTGTGTGGATCAAGTTTTGGAACTCCAACTTTTGGTCACTATGGATTGGCAGTTGATACAGAAAATGTTCAATTTGGATATGTAATTATGACTTTGTGGGTTTCTTGGTGGTAAAGCTATGATATTGGATTGATCATATGCTACAAGAGAATAGAAGCTATTTTGGGTTGAGGCCGAAACTATACTGGAAACATTTGATAGATTAACGTTGTTACAGATGGAGCATGTCCAGGCAAAGGAGTGCTCTTGGGCTATCATTTGATTGTACCATACCGAATCCAAACATTGACACTGAAGATGAAACCACATCCGGCAGCTGTCACAATCAACAGAAGGGTCCTCATCAAGTACCTCAGAACCACAGGTTCCACTTGGGGAGTCAGGATCTGGATTGCTCTCCACATCACACGAAATGGACAGCAAGAGTATCACCAAGTATTCAAGTGACTTGTTGTGTATAGGTATGGTGGGTTGAAGATAGCGTCTGTGTCGCATTTGGAGACCAGCAGCAATTACACTGCATGTCAGTGTATTTGAAGGCCTTATACTGTTTGCTACGCCACACGCTCTGGGGTGTTTGAATTTCTGTGGTTTGTGTGTGCATTTTCCGATTCATGTGATGGAAACAATGCTAGTGAGTATCAGGAGTAAGATAATACCTGTCAGCATGATTCATGCGATTTCCTAGCGTCGCAATCATATGTTAACAATGCCAAGGTCGTTTGGCGGGAGGTGGTTGGGGTAAGTATCTTACCTGATACCGCCGATCTACCTACAGGGATCTCAAACCATGGATGGGAGTCATATTAAAATTGCACTTATTCACAAACCAAGTGGAAAAATGTACGGCTCGAGTCAAATCGATGTTTTTCAGAAAAAGTCTGAGCAGGAACCGAAACGGCTGTTAGCGTTCCTGACGCATGCGCACATTTTCGCAAACTTGAAGGTTATTTTGTTTTTAAAACATATTTTAACATGTTAAAGTTGGCAAGTATGCCGCAAGCACCCATTCAAAGTCCTTGTAATTGTTTTATAAATTATTATATAAACGACAACTTGTGTATGATATTATATCGCAAGCTTGTAAATAAAAACGTTTCTGCTTTTATCTGGACATGTCATAAAAGTTGTATAATTGTGTACACAATAACGCAATCTGATTTACAATTTAAAGGGGCCTTTTCACAGATTTTGGCATGTTTTAAAGTTTGTTATTAAATGCTTTATATTGATAAATGTACACATCTAAAAAGCTCCAGTAAAATATCAAGAATAATTTTTTTTTTAAAGTAACCTTCAGCAGGGCTCGAACCACTGTCCCCTGGAGTCCTGGAGTAAAATGTCTACAACGTAGACCACTCGGCCATCCTTCCCCATACAAGGAAAGATGTATTTTATACTTTATTAATCAATCCCCGTAGTTTCACAAAATATAACGAAAACAACAGAACTCTCCAAATTATTCAAGCGTTTCGCGTTGCAACGCTTTATAATTTTCAGGTTGTTAATTCGTCAAAAGATGCATATAATGGCTATTTTAGAGCATTGTAAATGTTCAGTATTACTGTTTCCTCACAAATATCATAACTACCGGTAAAATGAAAATTAGCGAATCTGAAACAACTTTTTTCAATTTTGTAAATTTACCAATACGTGAAAACACGGCCGTTAATCACGCGCGCCACCTTTGTTTGAGATGCATTTATTTGCCCGATTTTAAAAAGAATGCAAAACATGTTAAAAAAATATATAAAACCTACTCACCCTGTAAAATTATCCATGAAATTTCAAAACATCCGGGCCTTAGCGCCACCTCGGAAGTTGCATTGGCTCATTTATTAATGCATCTCAAAAAAGAGGTGGCGCGCGTGATCAACGGCCGTGGAAAAGGCCCCTTTAAAGAATATGTTACCGATTGACATATATATTTGTTCTAAATCACGGCGATCATGGAATAGAGTGTTATAAAATATATGCAAAGATTGATTGGTTCCTATTTTCCGCTTCACTTAAACCAAGTTTTGTATCCGTTCATGATAGTTATGATGTACAAATCTCTCCACGTTTGGGACGCTGGTATATTTAACACTCTAAAGTTATATTAAAAGGATCTTTTCACGGTTTGGTAAATTGAAAAAATTGAAAAGAGTTGTTTCAGATTCGCAAATTTTCGTTTTAGTTATGATATTTGTGAGGAAACACTAAAACTGAACATTTCTAATGGTCTAATATAGTCATTATATGCATCTTTTGACGATTTAAAAAACCTGAAAATTATAAAGCGTTGCAACGCGAAACGAAATAATTTGGAGAGTTCTGTTGTTGTCGTTTAATTTTGTGAAACTACGAAGATTGCTTATATAAAGTATAAAATACACCTTCCATACATACTTGGCAGGATGGTCGAGCGGTCTTATTGGTATTTACTCCAGGACTCCGGGGGTCACTGGTTCGAGCCCTGCTGCAGGCTGCTTTGTTTTCCTTTTTTTATTTTATTTTTTATTTTTTACTGGAGCTTTTTAGATCCAATGTTTACATTTATCAATATAAAACATTTAATGACAAACTTCAAAACATGCCAAAATCTGTGAAAAGGTCCCTTTAACTGTTTTAAGCGTATTATTTCTAAGTTGGAACATTTTTATTACCCCATCACTATTGTGGTTACTTTTCTTAAATCAGTTAAATATACAACGATTAAGGTTTGCCAACGTATGTTTGAACATTCTTGAGGAGTGTCAATTTTAATACATTGTAATATAGCTTTAAGGTTCATGTAGAGGCTTCATTTTGAAAAATGTGGGACCCCAAGCATTGAACTCAAATTTGACTAAAGGAAGAGTGCCACATTGAAAATGTATACATATATGCTTTAAAGGATGTTTTGCTTCAAACTGCTACCAATTTTGTACATCAACGTATCATACCATCCACAAAATCAATCAAAATACAAAGCGATTTTAACACTAAAATATACATTATTTTCAAAAATCTGAATCATGTTTATTCCACGTATTTCGGCGGAAAATTATATAACTAGTGAATAATATCGACATTGACGAGGGCAAGTTACGCTTAAATAGTAAAACAAGTTTACATATCTAGAAATATCAAAACTCGAACACATGTCATTTCATCACCATGGGGGCAGCCATTTGTAAATTCATAACATAGAAAGAAACATGCTAAAAACTAACTCATCGCCTAATTGACATTCCAAACGGTTGACGATGACAAATGCATTTGATTGTAATCTTTCCGTTGATGTTTGCAAACTGCACGATCAGACCTCATAAACACTCAAAAGAATAACTATGTAAGAAGCATTTCACCAATGTTTACAATTGTTGTCGAATCACCATACTTATATTATTGCGCATAAAATAGTACGCTTACAGACTGACAGAAAGATCGATACGTAACTCCGTTAAATTCATCACGGTATACTATTCTATTGATAATATATAATAACACATCGCTTTAACAATCTAAAAGGAGAAATAATTCTTTTAAACAAAGTTTTTAATAGCGAAAGTGAAAACAACGGAAGTTAGATGGATATTCTGTGAGATGCACTTCGGCTCCAGAAAAAACAATACAAATAAACTAAAAAAGACGTGTGGGGGACAATTTTTAGCTGGAAAATATTTGAAATAGGGTAAGTGATGATATCTCTACGTGGTCATTTCTGTTATTGAGTGCGATCTCTTGCTGATTAATGTTAATAGTTGTTTTACTAGTTGCGAACCAACTGTCAAAATATGTTTGTGTTTTCTCAGGTATGTGTATACACATACCCGGTTTTCTCACTACTGCACGTGGTTTCGACCGATTTGTTTTGCACGTTTTTCTACGGAGCACAGCGAGGGCCACGCTTTCAAAATGGGTAGAAGTAATCGAAATATAAAATCAATCGGTTTGCCAATTTCTTTATAATTCTTTACAATTTTATATGTCGTCTGCAATCTATTTCAATTTTAGATGGTTTAAATTTGCAATTTGGTTGAGAGGTAAATAACAAAATTGTTAAGCCTTTGAAGAAGAATTGTGACTCTTACTATCCACCATACCTGGATTTTTAAAAAGTAGTTACGTTTTAGTTATTTTTAGAACTTTGTTTAGGAAATTTATCCAAAATAGGCAGTTGAATAAAAACTCATTTGTTGTTTTATGACAATAATTTTCTGTGAAATGTTGCTAACTTGACCTTGTATATGTATATAGCTTTGTATTTATTCAACTTAAGGTAGTGCATATCCTTCCTAACTTTAGATTGAGATTTTGTAAATTAGTGTAAAAATGTATTGGTTTTAAACCAAAATATGAATAAAGCACACAAATATTGAATGTCAAAAAATGTGTTTATGTTATTCTATCCGTCTTTAGCTTTAAAATGATATATAGTTTGACCATATTGTACCACATTGAATGAAGAAAAACCAAAGCGAATTTTTAATGAATTTTATCCCCCCCCATGAACCTTAACGACACATAAACACTTCACGGACACATATCAGTAAATTATATTGGAAATACATAAAAAATATTTTGTGTAGCGGCGTGCGTTGACCGCTAATTGTATCGTGTTTTTTTTACATACAATACCCATATATTGATCAGACTCAAAATATTTCTGCCCGCGTCATATATTTTCGCGATGCAAATCATGAACCACTTAGCTACATAGACACACCGACAAATGCTATATCAACTATATATGCATACCTCAAGACGAAATACGCCAGGAAAATCATTGTTTTGAAGCATATTTTTCTCCACCTTCTTGCGTTATAGGGTTTTCACCGCCAAAATACGAGTTTTGGGCTCTTCATTGATTTGCTTCCTGGTTTCTGTTTCCAGGCCTTAAAGGAATAAGCCATAGTCCCAGACTGGTTTACCACAAATCGCGATAACTTTTTCCAAATACAATTGTGGTAAATATAACCCTTTTTTTTTTCTTTTTTTTTTTAAATCAGAGTTTATTTTCAGGTCCTACCGGCCCCTTCACGAAGTCTTTATGGTCCGACCTGCCCCTGTGACCTTTCAGGGGAAAAAGATTAATTTTGAGTCAAAGTAGGTCAAATTTACCCCGGCTTCCCGGGTATTCGCCAAAGATATAATTTAGATCCAAATATACCAGTGCACGGTGGCCAATGAGACCTTAATGTGCACTGGTAGTTGACAATTCAAAGACAAATTCTTGTCTGTACGCAGCTCCACCAAAGGAGTGCAAGCAAGCAGCTCTGCCTTTATGGCCCCTCTCGCTGTCACCGGCCGTCGTCTTCATCCCCGAGACGGTTTCCCCAGCGCGTTGAGCGCACTAGGTACCGCCGCCCCGGGGTCCCTCTTTAAAGCCACCCCCTCGATGTTCTTGGGTTCCCCCCTGCGCAGAAGCACTAGAGGGAGTGTGTCAGACCCAGGTCCGTCCCGTATGTCCCCCACACGGGTGGTCTCGCTGTCCCGCCGTCCCCGGCCCTCTTCAGACGGGACCTCTGGCAGGTCCGGGCCGGCGAACTCTCGACGATAAACAGCGGGTGACAAGTCCGCTGCATCTTGGAGAAGACAGCAATCCCAGCAGTGTGGAAGACGTCCGGCTCGAGGGTGACGGACTCTGCTGGATTAGCAGAGCCACCCGCAGAAGTTCCCCTCTATAAGGAAATATGTACAGGTGAGAAAATCTTCTGCGGGCGACTCTCGCCTCGGTCGCGACGCGCACGCTCCAGCAGCTGACCGAGTTAAATATAACCCATCTAAATGTTTTGCCTAAATCCCGAAGCAATTAATCGAATAAGAGTTGGCACGAATTTATTTTCTTCGATCAATTCTTAATCTTATTGTTATTTTTATCCTCATTAATTATTTAACATTTTTCTACAAAAAGCTTTATTTGTTGACATAATTAACCCCGGCGTTGTTTTAGAGGTCTAATATTTAAAGGGAGGTAAACAATTGATTAATTACACAATAAACAGGAAATCATCTGTATGCATAAACTAAACAAGCTTGTTGCAACTGTTTAGAATTACACTTTCTTACATTCAATTGGCTGTTACTTGTTGTACCATGATAAATTTGTAAACGCTTGTTCAAAACTAGCATTTTGTATTTTTTAAAAGGTAATACCATTTAACGTAAACTATATTGTTTTCAACAAACGGAATACTGTGCTGAATTATACATATTTTTCATGCATGTATTAAATTGCTTTCAATACATAAGCCATTGATTTCACGGTTTTTCAAAAGATAACATCACTTTGTTAGTACATGTATGTAAATATTCTTGTCAGTTAAGGACAGTGATTTAGTATTATTTTATTGTGTTACTATTCTTATGCATGCAAATAAGTGATTAACGTGTTTTAACCGCCAAACATTACCATATACTACTAAATATATTTACATCTTAGACATGCTTCTGCTAGCGGATAAGCATAGAAAGACAATCATTGACAATTAAATAAGCTCATATGATTACTGATACATCTATGTTTGTTGTATGTGTTACTAAAATGTAATAAATAAAAAAATATGGAAGATATAACATTTCGTTTGTTTGCTTACAAACTTATTGTATGCAGTTACGCTGTTATTTATGAATTACTATACAATGCCTTGTTTTTTAGTGGCAACATAATTTCAACTAAGCGATGCTACCTTGCCAAAGGAAATTAAAATCCTTTGAGATACCTGTATTTATGACATATTTCCATTGCAAAACTAGTACGCTGTCCTTCCATTGCAAAACTAGTACGCTGTCCTTCCATTGCAAAACTAGTACGCTGTCCTTCAGTTCAACATATTATACATTCATAATCAAAAATGATTTGACAAAACACATTCTTTCATGTTTCATCAGTTTATGTTAGAATCAACGAATTAAGAAAGATTTATTTGAATTTATACATTTGAGTCGTGTTCTGAGAAAACTGGGCATAATGTATGTGCGTAAAGTGTCGTCACAGATTAGCCTGTGCAGTCCGCATAGGCTAATCTGGACGACTTTCCGCTTAATGACATTTTTCGTTTAAATGAAGTCCCTTCGTAGCAAAAATCCCATTGAGGCGGAAAGTGTCGTCCCTGATTAGCCTGTGTGAACTGCACAAGCTAATCTGGGACGACACTTTATGCACATGAATTATGCCCAGTTTTCTCAGAACACGACTTATTTTATGAAACAACCTGTTTCCTGGGTAGAACCAGTACTTGGCGTATTAAGGGTCATCTAAGAACATTCCCACTTAAGGGATCAATACCAAGACCCCACATTCGCTAAGCGGACACCGTATCCACCACGCCGAAGCCACTGAACCAGCTTTGAATTACAGAGGCTAAAAAGCACACAATTTTAAGATATAAGATCTTAAAGCTTGGCTGAAATAAAAAAAAACACTTATTTCATCAAGCAAAAAATAATTAAATTGTTTGGATGAATTACTTTTTTATTGAAAGTCTTGTTATGTTTTGTACACAATAATTTCCATGTATGTATTACAATACAAAGTAATCAAATATCTAAGCTTATGCCCGTAAATTAGGTAGCACCTATTATCATATTATTTGAACGTTGAATAACTCAATATATATGTTCATGCCAATTACCGGGCCCAACTAGCCAATGAACGTGGATCACCGGCGGTAGTGACGTCATTCGAACGTGGCGGCAACGGACGGAGTCGTTTTCTTAATATAAAAAGCAGACGGGAAAGGCGTAGTCAGGGTGTTGAACATCGAACTGTTAAGTTTGCACTTGTTACACGGGAAGATCACAACTTAAGGTTTTGTGAAATTTTACATGATTTTGTTTAATGTTAGATGTGAGTGTTGCTGTATTAATCTTGAATGTGCCATGTTATTTAATATAATTAATTCCTTTAACGCACATATGTTTAGTTGTGACTTCGTGAAAAGGGTCAATAGTCAAACAATGTATGTTAATACAGTGCTTTTATCTCATTGTTGATTTGTGTTATGCGGAACATAACGAGCTTGATATATTATTGTATTTTTAGTATCATTCAATGTGCGTACCTTTGCTTTGTCATAGATCATTACTTGAATTCACATGTATCACTCAGCGCTACCAATTGGATGTTATAGATGTAACTTTCGCATGGTATTTGTTGACGCATACTAGTTTTTGATTTATGTTCTTTTGAGCGCGCATTCTTAACTGTTGTATATTATGTACGATCATTGCGCGCTTTATGCTTTGATATTATATGTACTTGCGAGCGCATTTTGTACTTTGAGCTGTAGTTAGTACATGTATGTAGAAATAAAGCTCTCTTTTCCCCCTTAATACTTTGTTTGGTCTAAAGTTTAATGTATGTTTAAGTTAATAAGTAAATAATTAGCTAATGTGAGCGAATACAGAAAAAATAATCTCGATTTCAACATTGAGAACCAAAACAGCAAAAACAATTAGATGGTCAGTCGGATTGACACCAAATCAAACAAATCTTATCCATTGTTTTTCTTTTTAAGGTTAGCATAAATTATATCTATATACACCAGTGGATTGTAACCAATACGATCTCATCGCAATCAAAAAGATATCATTATAATGTTTATCAAACTATGAAAAATCATGAAACGATCGTGCATATTTATATCACTACCGTTGTTCACTGGTTATGTGCATGTAAATCACGAAGAAATTGAGCATAGCCTATTATACTGTCTGGAACTTTACTAACATAGATCGAAAACACAATAACACTCGATTAGTAAGACTGCTTTTAATGGACCTTTTCACGTTTTGGTTAATTGACAAAATAAAAGAAATGTTTCAGATCCGCAAATTTTTGTTGTAGTTATGATATTTGTGAGGAAACAGTAATACTGAAGATTGACCATGCTCTAAAATATCCATTACATGCATCTTTTGACGATTTAAAAACCTGAAAAGTATAAAGTGTTGCAATGCGAAACGATTAAATGATTTGGAGAGTTCTGATGCTGTCGTTATATTTTGTGTTACTGCGAGGATTGCTCAAATAAAGTATAAAATACAACACTCATTATATGAGCACGGATGGCCGAGTGGTCTAAGCGTTCGACTGTTACTCCAGGGGCCAGTGTTTTGAACCCAGTTGAGGGTTCCTTTTTTCTTTCTTTAATTCTAATATTGTTTTTTTTTCTCTGGAGCTTTTTAGATCTAATGTTAACAGTTATAAATATAAAGCAATAAATGACAAACTTCAATACATGCCCAAATATGTGAAAAGGTCCCTTTAATAATATATGTTATCACTTATCCCAATTTAATGAAGCATCGTTCTTTAAAAGTTAATCGGATAAAAATGTATTTTACTTTATGTCTTAAGTTGACAAAATGTCTATCGGTGAAATCATTTCTTCCATTTCATTATTTAACAAATCATAGAGAACGTGCAGAGAAAACACATACATAAAACGAAGTTAATAATAAATTATATAAAGAAATCAATTTTGACAAACATTAAAATTTTCATAATAAAGAAAAAGGTGAACATTGAATTTAATCACTACAGTATGACTTTTATGAAATATTATTTTATAAAACAAAATCATAATATAATAATATTTATTAAGCACATTTTGTGCGATGACATATTTTACGAATTCGTGTACGACTTTTATCATTGCGTTTCCTTTATACATATTCTTATAATGCGGTGTTCTTTTATAAAATATATTATATATTATTTTTGTCAAGTATATTAACAAACGAAAATCGCAAACCATTTGTTAATCCGGTATGATTTAAACCAAATGTTTTTAAACTACTTTATTTCCAAGTCGATTTAGCTTTTTTAATACATATTTACACGATTTATTATTCTAGAAGAAATATCTCAAATAATATGTCTTGTTTGTTGACTACAATACTAAGGGAACCTCAAGACCCTGCGCTTGCAATATCACGTGTTATACCAACTTTAAATAATAACTAAGTAAAAACTAATTCACTTCCTCTTAGATACATTTCGACGAACCTTTGAACGATGATAACTTCAAATGTTCTAAATATATTTTATAACTAAAAATGAAATATTTTATAACTGAAAATGATAACTATACATTTAAAAGCAAAGTTGTGATTTGTTTTCATTGCTTAATTCGAAAGTTTGAACTCAAAAGCTGAGCATTGTGTTGTTTTTTTCAGATAATAACACAATAATGCAAATCAGAAAGTTTGAATATAATTGCATGTATAAGACACTGGTTATCCATGACTGTATATCAGCATTTACAGTGAAATACCCATTCACGTCATGAAATAGAGGATATTTGTTCATGTCAGTGTAAGATCGTTTGTTATTTCACGAGTGATCATAGAAAATATGTTTTCACGAGTGGTGCAGCCACGAGTGAAAATATTATTTTTCTATGATCACAAGTGAAATAACAAACGATCTTACACAGACATGAACAAATTGTCTGTTTCTTTTATGACCCTTTTTCAAGAAAATAATTAACAGCTGTTTCCCTTTTGCTGAAAAGTTACCCTTTCTCGGAGTTTCTCCCGTGGCGTGCCTAAATACATTGATATGACGTCATTTTGTTGACGAAAGACGTCATTTTGTTGACGAAATTACGTCATTATTCCATGGAAATTCTTCAGTTAAACTCTTACAATGTAAATAAACGGTAAAAAAGCATAAAACTAACAGAAAACGTGCTGGATTCAGTGGAATATCGATTTTGTGTCACTCGTGATCACAGAAAAAATATAAACAAGGATATAACGGAAGTACATCTTGATATGATAATCTAAAAATAGAAAAAGGAATTCCAAAAATTTGTTCTTTTCATCGGTGAAAAGAATAATTGTGTTATTTTATCATTAGGTATAAAAGAAATGCGTGTTATTACATACAATGTAAATTTCTTACAAAATGTCCCTGTAAACAAATAAATATATGTGTCGATAAAAAATATAATTTAAATTCGTACGATCGACTGGGGAATAACCCTTGTTATTACATGATGTCTTATATAAATGATAATTATTTTTTTGCTATTAACTCGTCGAAAAAGAAATTTGCAATGTTTTAAACTGTTACCGGTGAATATCGAACTGTTGACCGGTCAACAATTTTAACTGTTGCCCGCTGGAATAATGACGTCATTTCGTCGAAAAAATGATATCATTTTACAGTTAAACAATCAAAATTATTTATTTTATTGATCAGTGTTGTGTGTAAATAAAAATTGAATTTGCTGTTATTTCTATTGTGAAAATTTGATCAGGTAATAAAACACTTATTTCATGGATGCTTGGTGAACAGTCAAAACTGTTGTCCCTCGGTATCAGGGCTGACATTTGGAACTGTTGCCCGAGGCCGATAACAAAGTCATCCCTGATACCTTGGGAAACAGTTTTGACTGTTCACCGCGCATCCATGAAATAAGTGTATACTATATTTTCTCAATACGACATTTATCGGGGTAACTCATACACAGGTTTGAATCTATTTAAAGCAAAAGCTATTATGCTGTGTGAGCTCATTTTCGATGTTGCTCAACCAGAATAACTTTAACGAAAAATTTGGTTGATAACGAAAAGTCAGTTGACAGCTTCGGTCTGACAGAGGTACGTGGTGTTACTTGATGCAACATAGCAATACCTTCTTTTTCTTCCGCTGGGTGGGCTCATACAAGTTGCAATCTATAGCGCATATGTAACAATTTATAATTGATAATTAATCACACTGCATGATATACTGCATGGCTCAGACACGTGACATTTAACTCTGTCAGCAGATAAGTTTTGCGTGGATGTCAAAATTTCAGAATGTAGATCAATTATTTGATTTAATCACTGCGTGTGAGACAAAGCGATCAAGCTCACAATTACAAAGCGTCCATGTACACCCAGTTTGGCGACATAGATTACCGCGCAATGCGAAATTACCATTTATGTCATGTAGTAATCATATTGTTATTTTATGAACACGTTGTACTCCGTTAGTATTTGCTATAAAATTATAAATTATAAACCAGTTTGTAATTAAAATTAACTTTTAAATGTTATACGTTTGATTAAATAAACGAAAACGTTAAGCATGCCCGCCCATGCACACATTTTGTGTGAAATGTTATATATTTGGATGTTAATAATCTAGTCATCCTAAGTCATCAACGTAAAGATAATATTTAAAAAGGTACATTAAAATGTCTTTTATATTAGCATGGAATACCGCTAGTAATACGACACACTATATTAAGAACTTATTTTGTAATCATAGTTGTTGTCGTCAGAACTGTTCATGCTGAGATGAGATGACACACTGACGCAAATTGTATTCCAGACAAGGTGCAGTTGGTGTTCTTATGCGGTTAGAATAAGTAAACATATTATGTGCTTTAGACTTACGACGTTGACGAAGTGCGAATGAATATAAATATGTCACATGTTGCATTTCGACTTTTTTTACTCTGTTAATCAGATCTTCAGGCTGTAATTATCACGATACAACTGCATATCACGATACAACTGCATGGTATAAACTAAGGTCTATTTCCGAAATGTTGGCACAAAGATGTCGCGCGCAGTATAATGGCGTACTTTCGTTTATTTTCAAGAAGTCATTAGACGTGTAATAATATGTGTCTACTAATTTCTTTGTTTAACAGAACATGATGGGTTAACGGGTCGCTTATGCTTTTTATTACAGGTTTTCTAAGCTTCTGTAAATAAAATTATATTAATATTCAAAGCTCCCCAAGTATTATGTTTATTGTATCATATAATATTACACCGTGTATTGAAATATTTAAGCAACGTGTACATATCTTGAATTTCTTTTATGATGCACACATGTCCGCTCCTTATCTAGTTTGTGAGCAAAGATTTTTTTATTTCTGTATGTAAGTTCAGCATAACAAATGTTGTGAGCGCTCAAGTTGTCTGTTCAGCTGCAATTATTCCCTCAAAAGGCAAATCCGCGTCATTTAATCCAGAAATCAATGCCTGATATATTAATCATTCATAATCCAAGCTCTGAAGCATTGTTGTTGTTCGCTTTTGCTTAACATTAGCTACAGCTCACTTTGTACAGTTGAATTATTGATATAATATTTCCTGTGTCCCCTGTATGTCGTTTAGTCTAAAAATACATGTAGGTTAAACAACAAAACAATATAGAGTAGTGCATCGGCTAAACATCACACATTAAAGATAAAAACAAGTGGAACATTTAAATCTTTAATTGTTTTATTTCATTCCATACAATGCAGTTCTTCATTATCATCCTTCTTCATATGACTCAACATCAGCAATATGACGTCAAGACAAACTTACACTGTTGCGTTTGTTCATAACACATGTCTCATCAAATTTCATTTCCGAACCATGACGTCTATAGGCAGAAAATTGAAACCAGTTCCAGTCACATACTCCATCTTACACCATGTTTGGATTCGGACGTCGCCCGATCCAAACATGTAAATGTGGTGTGCCGTCTCATTTGACGGGGCGACAAAGATCACACTTGTATATAATTGTTTGTAAATATTTCCGAAACCTTCGAAAAGTTGTGGCTTCTTTAAACGAAGTCCAGTGTTGTGAAGGGCAGATAATCAATCTCCTTCGCCCTCGTATTCCTCGTCTGACTCCACGATCTTATGACGCATCAGGATTCGGACGTCATGACGTAACATGATGATGTCTTCTACTCGCATAAACACGTATTCGGAGAGAATCGAGAGTACGCACTCCAGTGTCCACATGTTGATTCGCATATTATACAGGAAGCACTGATTGCCGTCTCTCTTGGCGGCTTCAAAACCGCGACTCAAGTCTATAAGGTGCTTTTCGATGAACGACAGTTGTACGCACGCCTTAAGGAACTTGGTTACTGGTTCTTTCAGTTTGCGTTGAGTCTCGCGGACCAAACGATTTCTGGACGCATTTCTTGTAGCTGTGTTTTCTGATTTTACAACTGACATGTCTGGTTTTTAAATTTTCTAGTGGCGCTTTGAACAAGATGTCCCGGTATATATTCGCACGTGGCCTTCGTTCACACCTCGGGTTCTGTCATAGTGATGTCAATCAAGCGTACTTGAGGAATCGATAACGTGTGATAAACACGTAAGCGAACATTGTCAGTGTTTTATCAGAGTAATCACCGCCTGATAAATTGAATTTAAGCATATTTAATTTATTCATTTATTTCATCAATCAAGACATTTCAAATGAGCGTACCATATACAATCTAAAATTCCAGATGGGGTTTTTCACTGCTGGATTGATTTTATGATTTATCGATAGTTCTTTTGAAGTGAATCAAAGGCGCATAAAGTTATTTAACCACATGTGCATAACACGTATACGAGTATTGATTTATAAATCGGTCAGTATCCGAAAAGTTGGAGTTTAGGCTAGATCTATGTACTGCAAATATATCCCAGTGGCGTTGTCAATCAAGCAAAAACAAGAATAACCTTTAGAAATATAACTTCAAAGATGTATGTACAAGTATTATTAAAAGAAAAAGGGCAATAGTGCGACGAAACTAATATCGATTTTCCAGTATCAAATAGGTAAAATTAGCACCAATTAATGACGTATTCAACGACAATTCAACTTTATCTGCATCATAAACATAAAATGTAGGATACTAAGTACATTGTTATATTAGCAAAACGGCTAGTTTATGTATACTTCTTATTGTACTTTTGTTAGTTCATAAATGATCATTACTACTTCATTATTGTACGCATACGTTATGAACGACCTTCCTTGTTATCACAGTGTACTAAAAACACTGAAACAATAACCTATGGGGCATTTATTTATTTAATTATTAACATCCTATTATTGTCAATATAGCTCGTATCCTAAACTATCATGTTTTGCATGACATTGAGTCAGTTATTATAGTGATGAGACCGGACATTTTTCCGATTAAAACCATATTCAGACATTAAAACAACAATATTGCATGGTGATCTCTCTGTGTGTCCATCGTTCCCTTGCATCATTTATTTAGGTAAAACTATACTAAATAATTTCTTCATATAATTAAAAGTAAAAGCGACCACTTTCAGCGAAACTAAATGCAAGATTGTGCACATACATACCACCATAACCATATCTTTTCTAAACCAGCATAATTAATTTAATTGATTTAAACAATAATAATGGTATGCCATGTTATTTGCAATCAAGAACTCGACACAAATCAAAATCGAGGGTTTGTGTACCTTCTTTTTTTTGGCCGTTGTCAAGTGGGATGTAACCCGTTTCAGCGCAATGTTCTCTATAGTCTCTAACTTTATCATATTTCAGAGATTTAGTAGTGAACACCTATGCTTACCCTATCAATATCAGGGTGCAGGATCAACGGGCTTCACATGGGGTTTACACAGGGGCTCGACAGAATGTACAAACTTTATTTTTGCATTTATTTCAAGTTATTGAAATACATTTGCAAAAATCTTAAGTGCATAAAAGACAGTTGTTCTTGCGGTTTATGCCGCTATCTTAAGATTTAAGAATAAATCATTGTACACGTCTGAAATCGGCGACAAAATTTCACGTTGCTTGCAGCACAACAGTGTACATGAATGCTGTACACATCGAATGTTTGAACAAGAAAAAAGGCTTATTAAATAAAGTTATTTTGATGTATTTCACATTGCCTTAAGCGCCTTTTACGACATCTGATTTTTGGCGGGAATAAAACTTGGGTTCAGTCTAATTGGTCGGGTACGTTTTAGTATATTTTTCGTACCCGGGGTACATTTAAGTATACTTACGAGTACCCGGGGTACATTAAAGTAGTACCTGAGCCGACAATAACCAATCGAGCCTGACTTCCGCTTATAACTGTCTCGTCCGCATGTAATAATAATCGCGATATAAAGTGGTATATTTTACGGTATGTTAAATAAGATAGTTCCTGTGTCCCAGATTACATATTTAACGGACATTACTGTGTTATACTGAATAGTAGATCCGGTAAGAGTTGTCTCAACTGTTTATCTTTTATTTATATGATTATGCTTCATAGTTTGTTTTACACTTGTAGCTCGGGCATGAATGAATAAACATGTAGCAACATACGCCTTACGTTATATTAATTACACCGGCTACAACAACAACATAATGCCGTTTAGTCTACTCAAACACAGTTTAGAATATTTTATCGGGTAAGTATAACAAATAAAAATAAAAAAATAACAAGTGGAACATAAAAGACTTTTATTGTTTTATTTCATTCCAGACAATTCAGTTCTTCATAAGCCGCTCAGCCTTCTTCATATGGGTCAACATGAGCAATATGACGTAATATCGCCTTTACACGGTCGCGTTTGTTCAAAACACATGTCTCGTTAATTTGTCTTCCCACACCCCGACGCCTATGAGCAGTAGATTGAAAACCTTTCCAGCCGCATATTCCAACGTATGTGACGGTGCGATGAAGATAACCCTTGTATATGTGGTTTTTTCCAAAAACTGCGCAAAGTTGTAGCGACTTAAAACAAAGTCAAGCGTTGCGTAAAGGAGCGAAAAATATCCCGGAGAGAGAAATATAATTTGTGTCGTATGAACGAATCTGCATAAAACTCAATTTAGATTTACATTGTAAATTGAATCATTCCTGTCGTCAGTTGTCAAAACGAAAGTACGGTTGATATTCAAAAGCATTATATTTCTCTCTCCGGGATATTTTTTTCAATATGTTGATGCTGCGTTAACGAATATACGTGTATATGAAGTGAAAACACCAAAAATAAACAACGGTTGCGATAGACACCTATAAACTATTAGATGCACATAATATCACTTAACATTAACATTTTTGTTGTTGCAGAATGTATATATGTCGTGCATTAATTTATGACATCAATCTTAACTTGTTATATCTAATTTAAATCTTAATTAGCATAAATTATATTGTTTCACATGTTTTTCATTAAAACGCTTGCATTTATTCGGCTACTGCCGTTTGCATATTTTTGCTACTTACGTTTGCCATTCCTAAACGTACTACTGACGTTTGCCATATTTGTTTTCTCTCTTTAAACGTTAATTTAATATCTGGTAGATATTTTTGTTTGTTTATGCATAGACATATGTAATATATGTTCGTCCGGTAAAGCATAGACAGTTCTGTGATCGTTAATTTTCGAGAACACTGACTCTTTGTAATTTTACTACTGACGTTTGCTTCTTAAATGGAAATTTGCGCCGAAGTGTTCTCGAAAACCAGAGCAACACACAAAACGCGTGATATACCGATCGAAAGCTATATGCATGCCATATTGCCCGCACTAGGTCGTATGAAAGTCAGAGGATGATCAGCAAAGATATTGGAAAAAAACCTACCTTGCGCGGCTGTTTGTTGTCATAAAATGACTACTGACGTTGACTTTTGTGGTCATGTGACAGTTTTTGTTCATTCACAGTGTATAAAGAACACTGATTTTTAATTATTGAACTTTATTTTGCGAAAAAGTGTACGAAAGTTTCGTTGATTTTGAGTAGTAATGGGACTTTAAGCTAGAGAACCGTCAACCGTAATGTTACTAGATACCATTGTCAATGTTTGAAACAAGAAACAGATATCAAAGGAACTTACAATATTTGTAAACTCAGTGCTAGACTTGTTTAATTCAGTTAAATCATGAACGTTCCACGATTATATCGACACCTCAGCGTCATCGTGCCCCTATGCTCTATCCGCGGTTCCGTTGATGTAAAAAGGGTCATAGGCCGGATAGGCGCGTTTTGCTAACCGTCCCGTGTCTTTCATTTGAGGTACTAAATTGCGTCTCTTTTCTATGACCACTCGTGGAAACTGTTCAAACACACGGTTCACTGTCCCGTCTAGTTCTCTCCAAAGTTTAAGCACAATTTCTTTCCTTAAAAACGTAAACTTGACCACTATCTTTCTCATTTTTCATGATTAAGGTGACCCGGGAGTTTCAAGTTTCAAATTTATTAATTTTAAGCTCAGTTCATGCATAACATTACAGTATGAGAAAAAATTACACAAACATACATAGGAAGATACATAGTTGAAGGGGCCACATATTACATAGCAAACTTTTTTTTCATTTAAAGGGAGATAATATTTACAAGTTAAGCAACAAACACAAACAATATTTAAACATTTGAGCATTGTGGAAAAACAGACAACATTTAAATGTATAAAAAAACACGAAAATAATGTAATACATTAAAACTGTTTCAATATTACCTTAACGAACATACATAGTTTCCTGTAAGTACTGTTAATATGATAGTCATTGGACATAAACGATTTAATGTTAATAGTAATTTGTCTCGTGTAATATTTTTTATCAATAAAACGTTGTTTTTTATTTTAAGCTCAGTTAATACATAATATTACAGTATGAGCAAAAATTACTCAAACATACATAGGCAGATACATAGTTGAAGGGGCCACACATTACATAGCAAACATTTATTTTTCATTTACAGGTAGATAATATTTACAAGTTAAGCAACACGCACGAACAATATTTGAACATTTGAGCATAGTGGACAAAAGACAATATTTAAATGTATAAAAAACAAACACGAACAACATGTAATGCATTAAAACTGTTTCAATATTTCCTTTACGAACATACATAGTTTCCTGTAAGTACTGTTAGTATGATAATCGATGGACATTAACGATTTAAATTTTAATAGTATTTGGTCTCGTGTAATATTTTTTATCAATAAAACGTTTTCTTAGATCTTTAAGGGCATTACATTCAATTAAATAATGGATTCATCGCCAATATGGTTATTGGAGCCACATAAATAACACAGTCTTTGGTTCGATTCTATTTCATGCAAACTTCCAGTTTCGACAGGTAACCTGTTATATCTTGTACGAATTTGTATAATGTTTTTTACAAATTTAATAGAATTATGTATATCTGAGAACCATTCATTAATAAACAGATCTGATACCTTTTGTTTCATACTTTGAATGAGCCAGGTGCAATTCTGGAAATCATGAGACTGCCAAATATTCATCATTCCTCATTTTACAGAAAATGTTCGTATACACTCTATCCAGTCAAATTTAGCATTTTCTGTTTCACGTATATTAAATAAGATGTTGAAAATTTAAAACATAATGGATGGACCAATTTATACCAAAATGAAATCATTCTAGTTTCAATATGAATTTGGAGGGGCTTTCCTCCAGTTTCTCCGTATATAATGCAAGATGCCGTACTGGCCTTAACCCCTATTATAATTTTCAGAAACTTCAACGGAACTTTTTCTAATATATGTACATAATTATTTCCAAACCCTCAACATACACAACCGTACAAAAGAAGAGGTTTAATCATCTTGTTAAATAGATCAATTTAATATCTATTTGTAAAGCGATGCTATTACATTTATTAATAAGACAGTGCATAGCTTTGGATGCCGGTTCTGCTAGATTCGTTTTGGTCTGGAAAAAAGAACCACTGCTATTGAATAAAATAACGAGGTATTTATAATGTTTAACACTTTCAATGGGATGATCTGTATAGTAAAATGCATAATTAATTGATCTACATTTACTAAAAATAACAATTTTCATGATAAATATTTTGAAACGTATGTTTCAAACTGAGGTGAATAATTTACTTTACACAGCTCAATAAAGTGATTGGTCTGTAGTTAGAAGGTTCTTTTTCAGAACCTTTATTTTTATCAATTGAATTGATTAACCCTATTGTCCAATTACTAGGTACAATACCAGAGCTAAATACTGAGTTAAATAGTTTAACATATATAACTTTTATAATTGTAAATGATTCTTAATGTGTTCATTTAGAATATTATCAATGCCGCATGTTTTGTTATTTTTAACAAATTTATAAAATGTTCGATTTTTTCTCATGTTATCTCGGCATTAAGTAAATCGTTATTATAAACGGTAGCTGGCTGTGGTTCATCGTAAATAAGAAATAAGCCGCAATAATGGTTGTTAAAGTCCAAATTACATATCTTGTTAAGTATGTCAATCTTAAGCTACAAAAAATATTATATAACCAATTTGTTAAAAGAATTATAATAAATCGTACAGCCAATTACACTTACATGTTATAATTTATAATAATTAACAATTTATGTTCTCAATCCAATCGCGCCCAATGTTAAATTTGTATTGTCAATCCAATCTCGTCGTAAGTTCAAGTTGTGATATTAATCTAATCTAATCGTAAAATCAATTTGTAATGTAAATCCAATCTCGTGGTAAGTTAAATTTTGTTTTCAATCCAATCTCGTCGTCAGTTAATTGTGTTACGTCTATACAAACTCGGTTTGAGTGCATTTGTTTTTTTTATTCCAATCTGTCGTAAGTTCAGTTTGTGTTTCCCTGTCCAATGCACGAATTGTGCTTAATTCAATACGGTGTGATGTTAGTTTCGATGTTGTCGAGGATTCTAGATGTATCAATGCTTTCGGTGGGGTTGCAATGGGTTTCCGGTAAACAGCTAACATCTGTTAAATGGAAAATATACAAATACAAAATTAGTATGAATAATGAAAATACAATAATGTTCTTCTAAACGAATGCATTTTCATAAATATAATTAATATTCACATGGTATTGAATTTATTTAATTTCCTTATTAAGTGCAGTGGTACCTTTGGGAGAAATATCAACATCTCCGAGACGAGAGTTCCGACGAAAAGGCACACGGAAGTGACTCCAAGCAGTTCAATCGGTCTGTCCTTAAGCATCAGCGACAGAAACAGACCAACAACGCTGAGAACGACAACGTTGTACAAACATATACCAATCGTCTTGGAGTCGTTTAAGGCGTCTATGTGTACCTAATGTGTGTATATATTTGTCGGATATCTGACTGTTTGTCCGCGTGTTTTAAAAATGAACCCTTTGAAATTTACAAATATTTAATATCAGAAATTTCACACTGTTGTTGTTGACAGGTGCAGAGATCTAAAGGTGGGAACAAAAAGCAGCATGTTGCGTTAAACTGCTATTGCACCCTAGACAATGTTCTAGTTATATAGTAATGCTATATGACATAATTATTAAATGAAATGATACCAAAACACAAACAAAACTAATTTAAAATAAAAGAAGTAATTGTCAATTAATATAATTCAGGAGGTGATGACGAATGAATGATACAAATTTGCGTGAACCTTTATCAAAATAACTAGATAAAGTGAAAGCTTGATACTGATGACCAAAGTGACCTACTCGTCTTGTTTCCCATGCCACGAACGCGCCAAAGGCTATAAGACCACCATTCGCTGTTTGAAGAGTCCAGTTGAAATAGTCGGAGGGGTCCGAAACACAAGCACGGTAAAATGCTACAATCTTGTCCCAACTGTCTGTGGGTCACCTTTGTAAAAAAAGCTATTTTATCACACACAATAAACAACAGCACAACTATCGTATTAAATTATATTTTAGCAAAATATTAACAGTTATCTTTTATTTATTAAACTAACACGTACATTCTCTGTCAGTAGTTGCTGCTCCTCCACATGATACGGTGAGTAGCTCTGCCACACAATCAACACAAGTGTTTCCATGGAAACGAGTATACCGATGATGACCATTAGATGTTTGTCCCTAATGGACTACAAAAATACAACAGAAGAAAATTATGCATATATATTTGTGACCCTAGCTGCTTAAAGGTCAACAGCAGAATTCTGACGTAAAAATAATATTGTATAAAGTAATACCATATAATAACATTGAAATTAAAACAAAAAAAGTAAAAATAAATATTTAGAGCTAAAATGATGATTTTGTTGATCGGTGATTTCCGTAATGCGTTCGGCAATTTTCCCCCCGATGACGTAGTCGAACACCACTGCGCATGACCCAGAACGACCTCCATTGTTATTTGCAGTGACGCAAATTTCGAGAAAACGTCACTGTATACAGGACTGTGTTCATTATTTACTCGCATTTTTTTTAAATTGTCAATCTACGTTGAGTTGATTACGATTCGAATTGTTACGTGACATTGCGGATCTGCAGATAATACGATGGTGTAGTGTGCAGCATTTGGATGCAATGCTCGTCTTAAAAATGGCAAGAAAGGATTCTTCTGCTTCCCAAAGGGCGATAGTATCGGGCGCAAAGCCGTAAATTCTCCACGGATAATCGACGGGACGGTGGTGGACTTTACGCCCAGCAAATATTCAAAGCTTTGCATAAAACATTTCAAATAACACGCCTTATTTTATAACAAATTGTCTTAAATAAAACTTCCATTAATAATGTGTTGCTTACCTTTTTATTTTGTTAAATATGAAAAAGGGCTCTTTACTGTTTAGTATGCTGCTATTGCTGATATTGCTTTACTGAAAACAGGTTCATATTAAGAACGGCAAAGAGGTATCTATTTACCAAATCCATTCAGACGATTTCAAATTGCTTGTTTAGAAATGGCCATGGTAAGCTAGAAATAGTGTGTTATTTTACTGATTTCTTTATGTAGTGGATTTTCTTTTATATGATAGATGTATGATTAGCCATTCAACATGCATGAACCAAACAAAAATACTCTTTCACTGTTAACAGAATAATTCGGCTAAAATTCCCAAAATAGTTCTCAAAAGTCCATGAGCTTGATTCAATAAATATGAATTAGTAGCCGACATGTGTCATTTACCAATTATTCCGCATGTACTGTAAACGTATCTTGATTGTATAATATTCCATGATGTTTTCATAAATGAAGTAGCAATTGTTCAATATAAGTTATCAATTATACTGATTCTAGTTGCAAATTGCTATTAAGGTATAACAAAAAACACAGGTGGGCCGGTCAACTCATACATAAGTCTAGTTCTGGCTACCATAACTTTAAATGTCGCTTTTTATGATTTTTGACAGGTCTGTCAATACTATATAAACTGTACGCTGAAGTTTCTTTAGCTAACCTAAGTCAGCTCGCACGCGTTTTTCGGTCAACTCGCACTTTTTGAAGTCAACTCGCTCCCC
Organism: Dreissena polymorpha; assembly: GCF_020536995.1. Taxonomy (NCBI): domain Eukaryota; kingdom Metazoa; phylum Mollusca; class Bivalvia; order Myida; family Dreissenidae; genus Dreissena; species Dreissena polymorpha. The sequence continues at coordinate 92,836,815 of NC_068359.1, read as the reverse complement.
CCCCCCCCTCCCCACCCCCCCCCCACCCCCCCCCCCCCCAAAAAAAATTAAAAATAAAGAAATAAATATTCAGAAATAGATGTGGGATATAATACGATCAGTAGTTGATAAGTATCAATATAAAGAAGTGAAATAATAAATATGATGTCTTGTTTAATTATCGGAATATACGGTTGTCACAATTTACTTCTCTTTTACACCTGTGGTCGGTGTTTTTCACGGGTTATATGTCTGTGTGTAAGAGGTGTGAAATGTTTTGTATGAAACGAACAATAATTAAAATGACCAAAACATTAATCAATTAAAGTTAATTGGTATGATAATTAATCAGTTGTACTATAATGTTTGTCCCAACACGGATGATGGTGTAAAAGGTGTTGTGTAGCGCGTGAATCAAAAGAAACATGTTTTATTGCTATTATGACTACAAAGTTATATTTATCATACAAGTTCGTGTTGCAATTTTTATAAAAGTAGACAATACATGGATGTTAACTGTCATCTTACGACAGCATTATAATGAGTGCAAAATTCAATAAGCCAATTTCATTTATTAAGTTCTAGTCGAGTAGGTTTCCTTCTATGCTTAATATGGAACCTAGAAATGAAGAGTACAATGAGGCAATATTTTGTTGGTGTAGTCTATTAAGGTATATCATAGATTTAAGAGGATTTGCCACCTTGACAAATTGAGAATCTTGCCTAGTTTGCATAAATCCAAAATGGCCGCCGGTCACTTAATTAAAAATTAAGACTTTTATACTTTTCATTGAATATGGCATGTGAGGTGTCTTTTTAGGGGTTTTAAGGTATGCTGAGTTCATTTCTGATGTATTTAAAATGATTGAGCCTGTCAATAACACAATAATAGTCCAAAATGGCTGTTGAAAGCCATTTTCGGACCTTTTTTACAGTAAAATTACATGATAATACCGCATAGTGATTAATATTGCAATATGTATGCATTTTGTATGCGTATGTTCTTTATCCATGCTGTACCTTACAAAATGTGCGCAAGGAATGACAATATACTGAGTATTTTACAAATAACTCAAAGGAACCACCATACTATATCAGATGTCAAAGATACAAGTTCTACTTTGACCGTCTTCCGCTTGAGTTTTGCTACTGACCACTGGATATTCCTATGGGTAAGTTTTTAATCCTTTGTACAATTCGAATTGCATACCGTTTATAATGCCAGAAAAAAATTAAGCCTACCTCAATCATTTTTTCAAAACCCAAAATGCAATTAAATGCCACAACATGATCACCATACCTTGTAAAGCTCCTAGAGATCATGCTCAAAGCTTCTATTGACAATTCGTCTGTGTATCATGTGGTGGTTATAAAAATGGAATTATATGAATAAAAGGTAACCTTTAAACATTTTTCTTTAAGCAAAATCCAAAAATATTGATCAAAGATTAATTTACTAGAAACATTTATCATAATTATAGCAGAGTGAAATATTTAAATGTAATTGTCAGATGTTTTCGCGCAATTCAAGTCTCCAATTTTATTTACCCAAAACCTATAAATAGACAGTGCCCCAGATAAGCTGCGTATCTGCGTCTTTCACCCTATAAAATGTTTAAAAACGCAAAGAAATACAATATAATGCGTATTGAAAACGCAACCAATATGACTTTTACGCAAATTCGTCAAATTCGATGCCTACGATACAAAAGCTTCGATCGAAAATGCCTTTTCTCTTTGGAATTATTAGCGTAATGCGGCGACGCTTTTCTTTAGGAAGCGACTGGATGACGGAGCAGGAAAACAATCAAAGTTATTCAAACGCTGAGCGGACTAGATTTCATAGTTAAATAAAGCGTCTGACCAAATTATTTACGACGACATGCATGCGTATTCAATCTGACTTAATTCGTCGCTTGTTGTGCATGTATTTGCAAAACGCCTGTACTTTCAGTTTCTATTACGATGCGAAATAAAAATGTATAAGAGAGGTCGCAAGACGTACGCGATTGTTGCGCCAAAATATCACTCGGTCGCTTACTTTTTCGAACAAAGAAAGCAAGAGCCAATACGTGCCGAATCATTCGTGTTATCGTTTTTTTTAAGTTTGAAGTTTATATTATGGGCAGTTTTAAGGATTTAAAATGCTATAAAACATCAGTTTATTAAAGTTAATTAATATGATAGTTTACAGTCCTATTGAAGCAACGCAAGTGTGCAGCTTCAACAGAAGTAAAGTAACAATGATTTTAAAATATGCATTTTTATAACTCATTCACCCTATTTAAAGAATGAAATCACCCTATTTTTCAAAATCAATGGATGAAAACCCTTTTTCCCAAATAATTATCTGGGGCACTGATATAGACGATTGTTTTCAATTATAATGTGAAGTTTCCATTATTTTTTTTAATAAAAAGCATTTAACATTGCAAAAAAATGCAAAAGGATTTTAAACAGGGTCCGGTTGAATTAAAAAAAACACAACGGAAGCTCAAAAGTGACATAAAAATTAATCTGCTTTTGCTTTGTAAGAGTTGTTGGCCTCGTAGATTGTAGGGAGGCTTTGTGTGACCATGCAGTTTTTAACAAAGAAAAGGTGTTTATTCATATCAATCATATTTTCAGTAATCCACAAGCCATTAAAGTGGGAGGAGTGCACCTTTGACAAGGCTGTTAGAAGCTGAGAGAGTAAAGCAGACGCTATCTAAACACAAAAGAATATGGCTACTCCATGATGGCAAGATGTATACTGACAGCCTGCAATAGATCACCGAAACGCATTGAAACAAAAGCATTAGTATCAGTACATACCTTATTTAAGAGTGCTGTTGAAAGACATGATTGTGAAATCCGTGACATAGTACAAGCTATTGTAAATGTTGAAGGAGAAAAGGCAACTGTTACAATCCATCGTAATTGCTTCTGTACTTACACGTCGAAGGGTCACATTCTGAGATATATTGGGAATAAAAGGAAAGAGGGTACACGTGACTCTGAGGATGCGCCTGTAGTAAGAAGACGTAGATCACAAGAAACAACCTTTGACTTTAAAACACATTGTTTATTTTGCAGTAAAGTATGCCATCCGATAGATAACAAACAGCCAGAACGTTGGGATAAAGTTATCCAGTTCGAAAGAATCGCCCTTAAAGACACAACACCTTTCAAAGACACCAGGTGCCTCCTTACATCAATATAACAAGTGTGGCGATCAATATATCGAGCTTCTTCTGCAAGAAATGTATCGAGATAAGATGTTGAAAACGTCGACATCAGCCGAATAACATGACAAATATGTAAGCTTTGGTAGGGCGTTGACTGTCAAACAATTAATTGCAAATGTTCTGCAGCAGCTAGGAGATAAAGCTGTAGTTCTTAGAATAGCTGGTTGTGCTTCCATTGTTGGATTCCGTGACTATGTGAGCAAAATTGTTAAAATTTCGGAATGTGAAGAAGATGAAGAAAATGAAGATGTGATTGTTCAAAGGATTAAGACCGAAGCATGTGGTTTCTCGTCCAAAAACAAGCACTATGACCTCAGTGAATTTACAACTGACAAAATTAGGGAACAGACAAGCAGTACTTTGTTACGGTTTATTTCCAAACTAATATCCAACGGGGAAATCGCAAAGTCTTCCATGAGTCGAATGGATTGACTCTTTTCCTATAGCAGTGCATGTATCAGCCTCTGTGGAGTCTATGTGTCCTGATCACACACAACGTAAGAACACACAGAGTCAACACAAAGAAGAGTCAAAGCACAGGCGAACATTAGATGCCAAAGATCGTGAATTGATTCAGGAAGAGGTTGATAAGTACCCATATCCATTAGAAGACATCAGACCTCAATTGTACAACCCAGTCACGGGTTAAATTGCGCCAGAGCATGTAAATGTGGCCAATTCAAGTGAAATTGGTGAGAAACTGGAGAAAACTTACGTTGCAGGTCTTCCTGGAGGTTTCTATAAGCCAATATCTAGCCCAATCAAAACAATCAGTGTACTCAGTCAACAAGTGAAAGTAAACAATGGGACGACAGAAGTTGATATAGAAAGCATATTTCTTCGCTTATTAATGATTGGTCAAAAGCGGCAAGTCGACATGGAACTATTGTTTGCATATGAACTCTGTGCTGTGCCATGTGCATTGATAGACGAATTTGGTTGTTTGCGCAAATAAAGCAAGTCTGCTCTTGTCAAATGCATCGGAGTTGTAGACATTTCACCAAGGGCAGCAAGTACAGTGATAGTTGATATGTCACAACTCTTCTACCACATGGTTTGGCCAAATGGTGGAAGTCCTGCCGACTTGATCTCTTCAATACAGGCTAGACTTGATCGGTATGCACACTCTGTGGAAATGACACTTGTGTTCGACAAGTACAAAGCCTTATCAGCAAAAGACCATGAGAGAATGCGGCGTTTTTGAGAAGTCGTTGTTGATTATGACCCCTCACTTGCTAGTTCCCTGCCAAAAAGAAAGACAATCATGAAAAGCAAGAAGAATAAACACCGTCTCGTTCGAATACTCGGTACATTCAACTTTGGAGAGAACGTTAAAATGGAGACACCAGATGATGGACTTTTTGATCATGATGAGGCGGATGTGACAATTGTCTCATATATGCTTCAGTGTGCCAAATCTAACCAGGGAGTTGTTCGGGTGCTCAGTGATGATACTGATATATTCATCCTTCTGGTGTACTGGGTTTATCGAGCAAAAGCACAATATCGTGTTCAAATGAAACGATGGGACGATACTATACTAGATGTCAATGCAACATGTTTAACCTACAGTCCAAAATGTATGCAGCTCCTTGGCATGCATGCTCTCAGCGGATGCGACACGACCTCATACCCATATGGGAAGGGGAAGGTGGGTGCTTTAAACAAACTGTTGGCGGGAGACTTCCCAGGACTTTCTGATGTTTTAGGAGAGGAGGGGAAAACCAATGAGCAACTGGTCAAAGCATCGAAGCCATTCATCAATGCCCTCAGTGACCAGCCCGTAGAGAATGACATGACAACAGCGCGCTTCAAACTATTCACAATGAAGAAGAACACTCCAAAAGTGCAGTCACTGCCAACAACAGAACCTAACCTATATTATCACATTCTACGTATTCTACGTGTACATCTACAGATCATGCTGTGGAAGGCAGCAAACTGCAAAGCACCCCCTGATAATTCATATGACATAGCACAGTATGACTGGGTGATTAAGGATGGGATACCTGTACCCAAGGTTGCCGAAGGAGCTCCCGCACCACCAGAACTGATAGATGTTATCCGCTGCCAGAGCAAAGCAATGGACAACAAGTGCCGTAAAGAAACATGTGGGTGTCGCAAGCAACGGCTGTCGTGTACATCATACTGTTCATGCTCTGGAGGTGTTATCCTCATACATCCCATCAAACACAAACAGTAACGAACGAAGAGGATGAAGAAGAAGGAGATACCAACTTGAGAGAGGAGGTTGTGGAAGAAGTCGATGAAGGCTTAAATGACGATACAGTAGAAGAGGACGGCGAAAATGAATGCGATTGAAGAATATTATCTACATGTGCATAATAATGATAATCTTGCATAACAGCATATCAGATAGTAGTACTTTCCACAAAGGAATAGCTTTTAGCTCACTTGCGACCGTAATAATGAAAGTGGACCAAAACAAGTTCTAAGTTTATTTATATAGCCAGATGTAGTTCATATGACTTACGTATGATGTTAAGTGTGTATAATGTTGTGAAAAGCACAACAATATCACTAAAGCTAACCATAGCAAATTAGTGCTACATGTGAGGATTTTGTATGTATATTTTTTATTTTGAGATTATCAGCAAAGTACGTAAGATAATTATACAATGGTATTAACGAGCATTCAATACACAAGAGTATAATAGACTGCCTTGCGTATTGCTTTCCACTTAAACCAATCCTTGATTACTTTAATGGTCGTTGCCAATGAAAAGAGTTATTTCATATACAATCTAAACATGTATACAATTGTTGATAAAGAATATCAGATATAGTTTGTAAAATATGACCTTAACATGGCATTTTTCAGCTATGTTGAACTGATTTCTTCATTTTTATACACTGTGTCATAAAATAAACATCAGGAATAGATTCAGCATACATAAAAACCATAGAAAAAACACCATACAAGCTATATTAGTTGATAGATGTAGATGCTGAAAATTTACCTTTGCATCTGGCGGCCATTTTGGATTTATGCAAATTAGGCAAGATTCCCAAATTTGCCAAGGTGGCAAACCCTCTTAAATTAAAGCTATAGCTTTATATGTTGCATTCTTGAAATATTGCCTAATTGTTCTCTTCATTTCTAGGTTCACAAACATCTGATTAGACTATTCATTCAATATTGTAGTTTCTTGACAAAATAAGTAGGTCACTAAAGTGCCTGTACTGGTGCAAATCACCATGCTAACAAGGCATGGAAGTTACACCAAGTTGGCAGAATTTGGTGTATTAACAACTTACATCTGCCATAAATCAAGATGGTGTCATAAAATAGTCGGTCCTGTTTGTTTCTGAAGTCATGTTATCAGTAATCTACTGTTATCAATTTCATCTTCACGGACAGTAATAAAACAAGCATATTATCTGTCTGCAGTAATCATTGTAACAGAATATACAACATACTGCACCAACAGGAGAGTATTGACAACTAGATTTGAAATAAAATGCAAAATAAATAAATTTTGTCATGGTATTTGTTTTTTATGATATAAATTCACCTCGCTCATGGAGAGTTTCGAACAATATAATTTCGTAATATTTATATGAAATCACGGCTTATTGCTAAGACAAATTATATACATATATAAAAAAAATAACAGAAATGAGATAATTTTCACTTTGAAGTAAATGGCGAAAACAACGAGATCAATTAGGCATAAATACAAAATCGTGTAAAGGGTCAACATCGGGTTTCAACGAAATGGCCCTGTCTGGATAAAAGCAAAAGAAATTAAACAAATATTCTAGACAATTCTAGTTTAAATGGCGCGACATTTACGTAAGATTCATTCATTTCAAATCAACATTATTTGTTTTGCCTACGTTGGTGAAGTGTGAAATTTGAACGGTTAGTTTCGACTTGCAATCGAACATCAATCAATTTCTGTTAATAATTGTATCTGTTCATTAAGTGTTCATAATTCAATACTGAAAACAATCAAGATACGCCGTCATGTGTGTGTACTAAGAAAACCTTCGATATATATGTCGATCTTTACTATGACAACAGCTGATATCGATTCTTTTGTTATGAACTCCAGCAAGTGGTGTTTGAATACGTCACTTCCTGTTTGAACAAAAATGTCGACTCAATTGTGAAGTGCGAAACGAGTCCTATGGATAACAAATCTCATTTTAAGTTTTGTTTTCCTTTCCAATTCGTACTATCGTTAAGAAATTAAACACAGATAAAGCATGCAACTGTCACTTTTATTTTCTGAGATATTAAACTAAATTACACAAAATTCCATAGTTTTGTAAATATATAAACACAATTACCCCTAATTATTTTAAAACTTCATGTTGAAACAATAAAAAATAACAAAACTTATGACAAAGACGAAACCTGAATTGTTAACAATGAGTATTCGTTTTCCTTTTTGGCATAGATGTTTAACGTCACTTTTGACCTTAGATGACCTTTATCCTGATATATCCGAAATGAATAAACCTGAATTGTTCATTGGCTAATAATGCAAAAATCACCGTAAACATTGGTAGTCTGGTTCCCACACTAAAACATTGGATGCATATCATTTGAACTGAAAATGAAATATGAATATATTGTAAATTATATGTCAATTTCAATAAATTAAAAACTGTCATGATACAAAACATCCTCTAAACATTACATCGAAACGTTTCTCCTTAGTTACTGAAGCAGTATAGCATTTATCACATGGCTGTACAATGAAAAGAATCTATTGTTTACATGCCGTAGCGGCCACACTAAACACTACAAAAACAGGCTAGATTGCACTTTACCGGTACGCAGTTGTTTACCATTATCGACAAAGCGGGGGTTTGGGGCGGTAGCCCGCGATACTAAGGAAATATATAGGTGTTGGAAATATATGTGTTTTGATTTATAATAATCCATATTTGCGTTTATTAGTGTAAATATGTTTGTTTGTACTTTGTTTCGTTCATTTTTATATAAAGTTCTGTTTTTCTGCAAAACATTCATATCACTATGATGCTTGCAATATTGAGTTTTTCATGTTTACATTCTATTAACATCTGTACACATTATAACACATTATCTTTTATTTCATTCCAACATTATGTTCATAGTTTTTCAGTGGCGAATATGTTTTCTTTTCCTATTGAATCTAATGTATTACTCGTTCAATTATGAAAACCTAGTCATTACAATACTTGTTGACAATAAAACATACAATTACACCTCTTCTTGTTCTTCATTTTTATTTGTTAATACATTAAAATATATTATCTTATTATCAATCACTACCTTCATTAAAATACATGGTCGCTTCATTCTATCTCCTTTCACTGGTCGCAAACATTACAACATCAACGCCGTATATCTTTTTTAAAGATATTTCTTGTTTACATTTCTTTGAAAAATGTTTCACAATTTTTAACAATGGTAAAAGAATATAGAAAAAAAATACATTAAAATAAAAATTACTGCCTTTGGAGGCTTATACTATTTCTAAATGAGTATTTATTTTCAATTTCATTTCTTTACGAAACAAGTTTTAATGATTCAGTATGGGTTTATAATAAAAAACCGGTAACCATACAGTATTGATACATGTAGTAACTGTTTCTTCTTAATTCTAAACAAAACAATTAAAAAGTCAATTTTAATATTTACCCTACAGCTGATGCATATTAGGTTCACATTCTTTATATGGTTTATAAAGCAACAGCACTTTCGCTGATAATAAATATAACACACCAACTCATTGTTACTTCATCATCTTATATTATAACCTTTGGACTGATACTATTCATTATATTTGAGTTCTCTATTTTCTTACACTATAAGTTTCTTTAAATGAAAAGTTTTAAATCATTACGTAACATATACAAACAAAATTACTCAAAGCACACTACATGACGATTAAAGTTCAATAGTGTATTGATAAGAAACAAAGCAGTAGACTATTGACTTTTCATAACCAATAAAAAAAAAACACAAAAATGTATCTACTTTAAGAATGTGTCCATATTTAGTTTGTCTCCATGACAATTATATGATGAAATAAGTAGATAACATTTCAAAGGCCAAAATTATACATTCCCGAATTGAATGTCTGTTCCAGGGTATGCGTGTTTTGCACGAATATGTATTGTATAATTATTCATTGTATAATAACCTTAAAAACTAATCTGTTTGCAAATTATAAAATAATGGTAAAATACATTTTCATGAAATATAGATCAACGAAAATGGTTTTCAATTTAAAAATACATAGTTTCCCCTGATGAGATTTGTAAGTAAGTTCACTAACTGTTGTTAACTTGTGTTATGTACAAATATAACGACATGCTTTACGTTTATGTAAAAACATTAAGATAAAGCATGGAACTTTTAAATCTGAAAATAAAAGAGCCAGTTTTGATAGGCATACCACACTATAAGAATCTGTTGTTCCATGCAACTGTGAGATTTCCTCATAGATAAAACCATGCAATTCAGATGATGAACCTCGTCCAATTAATTCATTCATAATTGTGTCATTCAGACGGTAGACCCCTGGTGTCTGCGTGCTTTACTTGAACCTCAAGCCTATCAGGAAATTTTCGATACAAATTTGTATACATGCTTCTCAAGAATGAAGATGTTGCGCACTTTGACAAAGTCAAGATGACTTTGGTGACTTTACCCTCCATAACAATACATACACTTTATTATGACAATTAGTTTAAACTCCGCCAAGGACGGTCCCAAGCCCGCGCTGAAAAAGGAGGAGGGTTGGGCGTAGGGCTAGCTACCCTACCCTGTTGAAACCTTATTGCTACAGAAACGCCAAACAGAATAACAACAGACATCACGGACCTGGGAGAAGGTGGACCTCCAGCTGGAGGCCGAATGACGCCGGACGGTGAAAGCCAGTGTCAACTGGAAGCCATCAGGCCGAAGACCATCATCTCCACAATGACCACTACCACCATCGTCACATGGAATGTCCGAACCATGTATGAGACCGGGAAGACAGCACAAGTGGCCGCAGAGATGAGTAAGTTCAGGCTCACCATCCTAGGGATCAGTGAATCAAGATGGACTGGCTCTGGGCAGAAGCGACTGACTTCCGGTGAGTTACTGTTGTTCTCGGGGCATGAGCAGGAGAATGCAACACACACCCAGGGAGTAGCCCTAATGCTTTCCAAGGCGGCACAGAGAGCGCTCATCGGGTGGGAGGCACACGGACCTCGGATCATGACGGCCTCTTTCCTTACAAAGAAGAAGAGGATCATCATGGACATAATCCAGTGCTACGCCCCAACAAACGACAGTACAGAGGATGAGAAGGACAACTTCTACAATAGACTGTCAACCATCATACAAGACAGACCAAAGAGAAACATCATTATTCTAATGGGTGACTTCAACGCCAAGATCGGCAGTGACAACAGAGGATATGAGGAGATCATGGCAAAGCAAGGGTTAAGCGAGATGAACGACAACGGGGAAAGATTCGCCGACCTGTGCGCCACAAGTAACCTGGTCATCGGAGGAAGTGTTTTCCACCACAGAAGGATACACAAGGCAACTTGGGTGTCACCAGACCTGTCAACGGAGAACCAGATTGACCACTTGTGCATCGCACGTTTTCGTCGCTCTCTTCAGGATGTACGTGTCAAGCGAGGAGCAGACGTGGCTTCGGACCATCATCTCCTTGTCACCCGATTGAAACTAAAGCTGAAGAGGAGTTGGACAGGGGGGTCCAACCAACGCCAACGGTACAACACTGCCACTCTGAAAGACACCTGGAAGCAAGAGGAGCTACTTGAAGAAGGGACGATAGAGCAGAAGTGGCAGAACTTGAAAGAAGCAGTGACTTCAACATGCCAAGAAGTACTGGGCCCCAAGTCTTACACTCACAAGGAGTGGATGTCAGCAGAGACGCTTCAGAAAGTTGAGGAAAGACGAGGAAAGAAGGCAAGTGTAAACAACAGCAGAAAACGAGCCGCAAAAATGAAAGCACAAGAAGAGTACACCGAAGCAAATAGGAGCGTCAAGCGAAGTATCAGAGAAGACAAGAGGAACTATCTAGAGACGCTTGCAACAGAGGCGGAAGAGGCAGTCTATCAGAACAGAACAAAAAATCTGTACTCCATCACGAAGAGATTAGCAGGAAAGTTTGCCAAGCCAGAGAGGCCAGTAAGGGACAAAAATGGAGGAGTAATACCAGATGATGAAGGGCAGAAGTAGAGGTGGATTGAGCACTTCCAGGAGCTACTCAACAGGCCAGCCCCTGTTAACCCACCGGAGATTCTGCCAGCTACAAGCGATCTGCCAATCAAATGCTGCACTCCCACAGAGGAAGAGATCAGCAGCGCCATCAAACAATTAAAGAACGGCAAATCTGCAGGACCTGACAGCATACCGGCAGAAGCGCTTAAGGCTGACGTGGAGACCAGTGTGGACCTACTACACCCGCTCTTCAGCAAGATATGGGAAGAAGAAGAAATCCCAACATAGTGGAAAGAGGGTTACCTCATCAAGCTTCTCAAGAAAGGCGACCTCAGTTCCTGCTCCAACTACCGAGGAATCACGCTGTTGTCTATCCCAGGAAAGGTGTTTAATCGCATCCTACTGAACCGAATGAAAGACGCAGTAGGCCCGCATCTCCGTGACCAACAAGCAGGCTTCCGAAAGGAGAGATCGTGCACGGATCAGATCGCAACCCTGCGCATCATTCTGGAACAATCCCTGGAGTGGAATTCGCCGTTGTATGTCAACTTTATTGACTATGAAAAGGCGTTCGACAGCGTTGATCGGGAGACCTTCTGGAGACTTTTGAGACACTACGGAGTGCCAGAGAAGATCACCAACATCATGTGGAAGTCTTATGAGGGAATGACCTGCAGAATTGTACACGGCAGACAGCTCACGGATGCCTTTGAAGTGAGAACTGGTGTGAGGCAAGGCTGTTTTTTCTCACCTTTCCTGTTCCTGCTGGCCATAGACTGGGTAATGAAGACATCAACGGAGCAGAAGCGGAATGGAATTCAGTTAACACTCTGGGAACAGTTGGAAGACCTCGAATTTGCCGATGATTTGGCTCTTCTCTCCCACAACCAACAACAGATGCAGGAAAAGACCAACATGGTAGCGGACAACTCAGCTAGACTGGGCCTTACCATCAACAAAAGGAAGAGCAAGGTGTTCAGGACCAACGCATCAAACAACACACCCATCACAGTCCAAGGCGAGGCGCTGGAGGAGGTGGACAGCTTCACCTATCTCGGCAGCATTCTGGACAACCAGGGAGGAACGGATGCAGATGTCAGAACCCGCATCGGTAAAGCACGAGCAGCCTTCCATCGGCTGAAGAACATCTGGGGATCCAGCGTAATTGGCATCACCACCAAGATTAGGCTCTTCAATACCATCGTGAAGCCGCGACTCCTCCATGGAGCAGAGACCTGGAGAACCACTGTCACCACCAGAAGAAAATACAGGTCTCCACCAGCACCTGCCTCAGGAAGATCCTCAATATCCGCTGGCCAGACAAGATCTCCAACGAAGAATTATGGAGAAGAACAAACCAGCAGCCAGTTGAAGAAGACATCCTTCAGAGACGTTTGAGGTGGATAGGCCACACCCTTCGCAAGCCTGCATTCAATACGACAAGGCAATTCCTCACATGGAACCCCCAAGGGTAAAGGACGAGAGGGCGGCCTAGGAACACCTGGCGCCGTGACCTGGATGCAGATGCTAAGCAGATAGGCCAAACATGGGGGCAGCTTGAGAGACTCGCCCAGAACCGAGACGCCTGGAGGAAGCTGGTTGGCGGCCTATGTCCCAGATGGGACGACAGGCGAAGATGAGATGAGATGATTATGACAATTAACAATTAGACTTCCAACATAAAATAGACATGAATTCGGTGATTTTGTTATACTACTGCCATGTTGTTAATGTATGTTCTTCATATTCATTCAGTCCATACTTTTGATATGATAAACATCTTTCAATTACTTTTCATTTTGTATGTTACTTACAAACTTATTTTTCTTGCATGCAAAGACAGTTTAATTGTTGGGCAAAATTCGTATGAACACCAGTATATAGTTGTGTAATAACAATGCATTATTTAATATCTGCAGTTATTTCTTTTCAAAATTTATGTTTAATATGGAACAACAGCTTATTACAACATTGTTGTAATAGACAGTTGTTTTAAAATATTCTGTCTTGTTTGGGTGTGCCTTGCTATCAAAAACTTGACACTCAATTATAATATTCAACTTTAAATAAGAGTATTAAACTAAAATATAACAATAAATGTGACAGTTTTTGTTTAGTAATATATCAAATGCTTAAGAGCTTTTTTATGTAGAACTGTGCACATTTTCTTCCGTAATACTTTTTATATCATGGCTTTCTATCATTAAAATGAAATGAATTGCCTATACACAAATAGTATACACATGTGGCGTTTTTGTCCCAATACCGTTTTTTAATTGCCTTACTTCTGTATATTTTTCTGATATTTCATTGTTTCGTTTAATTTATAGAGATGGCTTCCTTAGATTTCCGCTTTCGGACGATGTTTAATTATGGGGAAATACATCTAAACACTTCTCAATGCGTGTTATTTTTACATTACATGCGTTCGATTGCATTCATTAAGATCGAAACCCTATCAATTTGTTGAATACAAATGTCACAACCCAGTAACTTGAACGTCAAAAATATAACATGTGGCAATGTATAAGTAAAATATCATCATTCTAGTGGGTGACATCAACGCCAAGATCGGCAGTGACAACCGAGGATATGAGGAGATCATGGGAAAGCGTGGGTTAGACGAGATGAACGATTATGGTAAGAGATTCGCCGACCACGTAACCTAGTCATCGGAGGAAGTGATTTCCATCACAGAAGGATACACAAGGCACCTTAGGCGTCACAAGACCTGTCAACGGAAAACCAGATCGACCACCTGTGCATCGCGAGGAAGTTCCGTCGCTCTCATCAAGATCCACGCGGCAAGGTAGGAGCAGATGTGGCTTCGGGCCATCATCTCATTGTCGCCCGATTGAAAATGAAACTGAAGAAGAGTTTGGTAGGGAAGGGGCCCAGCAAACGCAAGCGTTACAACACCGCTACGCTGAAAGACATCTGGAAGTAAGAAGAGTTCAATGTCGTTCTCCCCCAAACAAGTTACAGGGCTTAGATGAGCTGCGCGAAGAAGTGATGGAGCAGATGTGGCGAGAGTGAAATTAGTAGTTACTCTAAATGTCAAGAAGTACTGGCTCCAAGTTGAACACCCACAAGGGGTGGCTATCAGCAGAGACGCTTCAGAAAGTTAAAGAAAGACGAGAAAAGAAGGCAAGTGTCAACAACAGCAGAACACGAACCGTAAAAGTGAAAGCACAAGAATATTAAAGCCAAGCAAATAGGAGTATCAAGCGGAGTATTAGAGCAGACAAGCGGAACTACAAAGTGATGTTTTCAACAGAGGCGTATAAGGCAGCCTATAAGAACAGAATTAAGGATCTGTACTCCATCACCAAGAGATTAGATGAAAATTTGCCAAGTCACAGAGGCAAGTAAAAGACAAAAAAGAATGAGTGATAACAGATGACGAAGGGCGGAAGAAGAGGTGGATTAAACATATCCAGAAGCTACTCAACATCCCAGCTCCTGCGAACCCACCGGAGATTCCGCCAGCTACAAGCGATCTCTCAATCAAGTGATGTGCTCTAACAAAGAAATAGATCAGCAGCCCCTTAAAACAATTTAAGAACGGCCAATATGAAGGACCTGACAGAATACGAGCAGAAGCTTAAAGCTAACGTCGAGACCAGTGTGGAGCAACTCTACCCGCTCTTAAGCAAGACATGGGAAGAAGAAGAACTTCAAGCAGAGTGGAAAAAGGGATACCCCATCAATATACCCAAGAAAGGCGACTTTAGTTCCTGCTCTAACTACCGAGGAATCACTCTGTTGTCAATCCCAGGAAAGGTGTTTAATCAGCATCCTGCTGAACCAAATGAAAAACGCAGTAGACCACCATCTCCGTGACCAAAAAGTCGGCTTTTGAAAGGAGAAATCGTGCACGGATCAAATCGCAGCCATGCGCTTCACTCCGGAACAATCACTGGAGTGGAATTCGTCGCTTTATGTCAAATTCTTCGACTCTTAACAGTCGAAGTGAGGCAAGGCTGCTTACTCTAATCTGTCCTGTTCCTGCTGGCCATAGACTGGGTCATGAAGAGTCGGCGATCGTATTGTAATTGTATTGTTATTTCGGTGGTTGAAATAAAGAAAAGCGCAATCCAGTTTCGACCTTTTATTAAGATTTTAAATGTGTAACTGACAATAATAATCAACAATAACAATAATGTTGACGTCTTCAGAACGTGAACGTTCGCGCCGTCGGCGATGTCGAACGACGTCGCGCCAAAATCACAACATGAAGACCTCGACGGATCAGAAGCGGAACGGAATCCATTGAACACTCTGGAAACAGTTGGAAGACCTCAAATTTGCTGATGATATGGCTCTTCTCTCCCACACCCAACAACAGATACAGGAAAAGACACACATGGTAGCGGACAACTCAGATAGACTAGGCCTCACCATCAACATAGGGAAGAGCTAGGTGTTCAGGACGCATCCAACGACACACGCGTCGCAGTCTTAGGTGAGGCGCTGGAGGAGGTAGAACGCTTGAATTCTCTCGGCAGCATTGTGGAAAACAATGGATGAACGGTTGCACACGCCAAAACCAGCATCGGAAAAGAACGAGCAGCCTTCTATCAGCTGAAAAACATCTGTGGATCCAGCGCAATTGGCATCACCATAACGATTAGGCACTTTATTACCATCGCGAAGCCAATACTCCAATATGGAAAAGAGACATGGAGAACCACTGTTACCACCATAAAGAAGATACAGGTCTTCATCAACAGCTGCATCATGAAGATCCCCAGGATCTGCTGACCAGAAAAAATCTCCATCGAAGAATTGTGGAGAAGAACAAAGCAGAAGCCCGTTGAAGAAGACATCATTCAGAGACGTTGGCATTGGATAGACCACACCCTTCGCAAGCCTGCATCCAATACGACGAGGCAATCTCTCACCTGAAACCCCAAAGTGAAACGTAAGAGAGAGCGGCCCGGACCTGGATGCAGATGCTAAGCAAATCGGCATAACTCGGGGGCAGCTGGAGAGACTCGCACAGAACCGAGACACCTGGAGGAAGCCGTTGCCGGCCTATGTCCAAGACGGGACCACAGGCGAAGATGAGATGTTGATGATGAATATCAAAGTACCACCTAATGGTTAGGCAGAATATAAGCGTGTTTTCTATCAATAAGCTCGTTTTCTATCAGAACGTTTAGTTCTGCTCCTTACTTCGTGGAGTAAATATCGAAAAAAAATATATAAGGGCAATTAAAATTGCATTATTAACAAAACACTAGAGCGTGTGAGTAGATATAAACATGCACTAGTCTTCTAGCTACATAAGAACCTTAGAGAAGGATTCCTACCACACAATAGCTCGTTGTGCTAATATTTAATAATATATATAAACCCACGCCTTTGTACTCAACCACAAATTATTCAGATTCCATACCATGGGTACGAGGTTATAATACAGAGACGGAGTTGTGTCTACTTTATCCGAGGTCTTCTTTGTCTGACCTGTTGGCTAAAGTCGTGTAGCTCGAGGTCTATAAGCGAATAAGAGCAGACACGATGTAAAAGCTTTTAGTGCACAATTTTGTATATAATGCTCTAGGTCGGACCTTAATGGCATTTGATTATAATAAATTAAATGTTCCGAACAAATCAATTTATAAATGACAAATAAAGCTAGGAAGCGTCAGGAAAATTATACTTATTTTATTTTGTCTTCAATGCAATTTTTATTGCTTGGAGCCATACTTAAACCCGAAGCTCGGTAGAGAGACACGTTACACAAATTAGTAAATGTACGTTGAAAAAAGCTGTTCTGCGGTAAGAACTTATGCATTCGCATAAATAAAAACCTGCGAACACAAATTCAAATATATCAAAACAATCTAACAGTTTTGTAAACTTAACAATTACTGTATTTCTTCCCATCCTTAGATGTATAAGAATTCAAAGCATGTTCAATCAAAAGTTTTGAGAACAGTTGTAATAACTCGACAAAAGATTATAGTGACAAGTTTAATTTGCAACAAAAACTCCATTTTCTGTGTTCTTGTTTGATGAAATAGTATAGATGATCTTATTTTGAAAGAATAATAATACACATAGACCGTCTAATACATATGTATTGCTGCAGGCTGGTAAAAAAGAGTCACGGTTTGTGCATAAATAAATAATAATACATTGTGTAGATAAATAAATTATTTTTATATTGTTTTCAAATGAAAACAGTTAGTACTGATGAGTTTCTTAAAGTAACAAAATATCATTGATATGTGCAATTAATTTATTCATATAAGCAGGGAAATGCAAATAGAAAATTTATGAGATTTATGCGATATCACGAAATACAACTGGCCGTGTTTACAGATTTTAACTGTTAAATACTGCATTAAGTTGAGTAACGTTGTTTTCATGACATGTCAGGTATTGAATCTTTGAACATTATTTAAATTATTTGAATTTATGAAAGGCATTTCAAAATTTTTTATCCAAATTTAAAAAAAATACTTTATATGTTAATAATTGTGACCGATCAACTTAATTGATAACAAAATACAAATTTAAAATACCCGCTTTTTTCATAAACTGATAAAATAAATCTACTGAGAGAATAATTAAATACAATCATACAGCTATTTCTTTTTTTTTTCTCAATAATGAAGTGGCCGCAGTAGGAGTGATTTCCGCTGACCGCGTCGCATATACATGCAAACGAATATACCATCGATGTAGTTATAATGCATGTTTCATAAACAAAACCACTTTACATAATGTAAATCTTAAAACGATTGAATTTGTGTATTTAAAATTGTTATTTGGCGTACCATATTCAGCTTCATCTGTTTATTTGTGAAAATTCTGTAGACTCTCCATGTCTTGGTAAGCATTGAACCAAATGTAGTAGCGAATCCTATCCAGGAGCAAAACAATTGCACCTAAATGAAAAAGATAACACAACTGAACACAACTCAAAATTCGTATTATTAAAACAATGCATGACATATCATTACAACAATTAATTATATGGTAACAAGCTTCTCTTTCTGCTGTCCAAAATTGTATAAATCAAACAAGAGTTATAGTATTACATACGAAACGCTTAGTTTGCATTGTTTATATGCAGCGAACAATAATAGTGTAATATGTTTGGCTTACCGAACACATTGCTTTGGTTGTCGTTGCCGTTGTCTTAATAACTATAGATACGTACAGTAGTACACAACCAACAAGTACAATGTTGTTTATGTTTGGTGATGACATTTTCACTATCCTACAAAATATAAAGAGACGCATGCAATATGATCAGACAATATTTGTTTTATAGATATTGTGAAATGGAAAACCAGTATTTCTAATTTGCATTTTTTTACAAGTTGATTCTTAATAAAACAAATAATCGGAGCTTTTTACCAAACAACTTAAGTAACGCATACGCAGAAGACAAAGTGAAAACCCTAGTTAGAACATTTGTTCTATCCAAAAGTTGATCTGAAAACGGGACCTGTACGCATTCTACCTGTGTTTTCTCCAAACAACGTTGAACAAGAAGCAAGCGATTGTTACTATGATCCCAACACCAGCTAATCCGCACGTCGTCGCAGATAATGACAAAGGGATGGGCTTCTCTTTGAACTTTGTACGAGGAGAATCATATGGGATACTATTATCTGAAAACAAGAATAACAATACCTGCGGTCTTATTTTCCTTAACATTTCAATAATGTATTTAAATATATGATTCCCAAAACAATGTTTTGTGTTTTTATTTAAATAAACAATATTGACCAGCGCGATATCTCGCCATTACACATGTTATATATATATTTATATATTTATATATATATATATATATATATTGGTATTGAAAACGATTCGTTCATTATATATAGCACATTAAATTAAAACAATGCCATACTGCTAGCAATGTGACATAATATATTCGACAATTACGAACATTTTGGTGTTGTGTTCAGATTGTGTATTATTTTTACTTTAAATATTAAAAAACATGCATTTTAGTCTGACCTTTCCAAATAGGTGTTCTGTTTTTCCACTCATAACGAGGATGATCCGGCATAAAATATGCCACCACTTTTATTCTCGCATCTGTTAAATCATATCTACTTTTACATGCTTCAAATCAACATACCTGAATCAAACTCAAAGTTAGTATATAGACTTAATCATAAGTTACATGTCTTCCATAAAATACATTTTGTTTACTTTTACTTTTTTTCGCCAGAATTTTGTTTTTAGTTTTGACCTGGCAGTATACTCAAGCACAAATACAATATGACACATTTTCTTAACTGCGCAAATGCATTTTATAAGATGTGCATGAGGTTGTTTTACCTTGGATGCGTTGCAATTCGACAACTGGATTAACGGCACCCTTGTCAAACCTTATCCTACCTGACGTCCCTACAAAATCTACTTTATCAATGCAGTCGGCCATACTTAAAAGTGGTTTACGTGCTTTCTCTGAAATAAAATGAAATTAATATAGCTGATGTACACTTTTCTAAATGAAGATCCGTAATTAATGAGTATGCACGCTTTATCTTGCCATTAAAGCTATTTTCTTATATCGCATGGAATACAAACTTTAAAGTGATATTATGCGCATCTAACAGTCTATCGCAACCGTTGTTTATTTTTGTTGTTTTCACTTCATATACATTTAATTTTGTTACCATGTTGATGTTTTTACTTTCATGACGCATATCGACTGTTTTGTTGAGAATCATGAACATGTTTAAAGAAAATGATAAGGAAACATTAGGCATTTTTCGTCGAAAAAAAATAAGACGATGCCTCACCCTCTAATATCATTTTTCTGACTGCGGAATGAGGACGCAAATAAAGGGTTGAAGGCGATTTCTTTGTGTAATAATGACACTTGATTGTTTCGTGTCATCGATCTTAAGTAATATTTGTTCCGGATAAGTTTTGTTCTCGTTCACTAACTACCTCTAATTGTGTATTCATGTTACATGTCTGCTATTTACACTATAACTACCTACCCCCTAACTCACATATACCGATGTACTAATTTAGTAGTTTTAAAGACCTATTCGCTAATAAATAAATAACACCGGAACCACGAGGCTCGACATGACTTTGTGAAACAAATGACTTGAGACGTTGATTGTTTTGTATTACTTTGTTACTACGTTAGCCCCGTCACACCGGACTGGCGTCCTTACGGCGACCTAAGATTGTGTTTCTGGAAATTTCTGATTGTCGTTGTAGCGACACCAATGACTTTTTCGGTAAAAATGCGGTTTTTCGCCTTCCCGTCACACCAGCGTCCTGGTTTATGGCGTTCTGCCCATATCTTTCCCATCACACGCAACATTCGTATTTGTATATGAGCTTCAGTCTGGGAAAACGTGGCTTAATGCTTGTGCGTAGAGTGTCGTCCTAGATTAGCATGTGCAGTCCGCACGGGCTAATTAGGGACGACCTTTTCCGCCTAGACTATATTTTTGATTAGAAAAAAAACTAAATGAAATTCGATAGGTACTTTAAACGATACTTAATACACGCATTAATTACATTTGTAATGCACAATAATAGCATATGTATTATTAAAGTAATAAACATAAATTCCAATAATTACTTAAAAATTGAAAAGGCAACTTGTCATTCATATGACCCAGTGTATTAAAACTATTACCTAAAGTGGTTACAGCAGGCATTACAAGTATAGTCAATAATAAGCTTATACAAGAGTGTCAAGGTGAATGAGTTATATGGCCAATAAAGGGATACTAAATACACATGTTAATATCAACTATAACTGGTTTACCTTTGGTTCAACTCTATTTTGTTAGTTTAATATTGTATTGGCAGGTTTAACGCCTGGGAATTTATGTGCGCAAATATTTTTTTAGGATGCGGTTTCAAAATCATGCTACTTGACCGCATTTAAAATATTTACGGTTTTCCAGGAAAGATTTTCGAAACCGAAAAAAAACGAAACTCGTTATTTGATTGTATCTTTTCTTTTAATATTAAACGCTAGGAAAATCTATCGAAACGTCCCATTTCTCACAAGCGTTAAAATGAGCCTTATTCTGGAAAAACTGGGCCGAATTCAAGTTCTTAAAGTGTCATCAGAGACTATGCTCTGAAGTGCGCATAGGCTAATCCGGCACAACACTTTCCGCCTTAATGAAAGTGTCATCAGAGACTATGCTCTGAAGTGCGCATAGGCTAATCCGGCACAACACTTTCCGCCTTAATGAAAGTGTCACCAGAGACTATGCTCTGAAGTGCGCATAGGCTAATCCGGCACAACACTTTCCGCCTTTATGGTATTTTTCCTTTAAAGTAAGTATTTTCTAAGCAAAATCCCGTGATGATTCGGCCCCTTTAAGCCTGTGCGGAATGCGCCGGCTAGTCTGGGTTGACACTCTAGGACTGCACAAGCTAGTCCGGCGCAACATTTTCCGCTTTTATGGCACTGTTCCTTCAAAGGAAGAGAACATCCAGTTTAGGCGTAAAGTTTCGTCCCTGATTAACCTGTGTTGCCTGAGCCGGCTAATCTTGAATTATACTCTAGGCATATGCGCTTTTGGAAAACGGGGTTTAATGAATGTGCGTAAGGTGTCGTCCCATATTAGTCTGTGCAGTCCGCATATGCATATGTCCATCCGTACCTTCGGTCGTTCCTTCGTTTGTCCGTGCGCCCGTTCGTCCCTTATTTGGTCCGTCCGTTCGTTCGCCCGTCAATTCGTTCGTCCGTCCGTCAATTCGTTCGTATTGAACACTATTTAAACTTGCTTTTGGTTGTTCGTTCTGCAGTCGGACGTTTCCGCTGACCGGGTTTCTTGACTGTATTGTTCCGTGGAGTTCATAATGCCTTCGTTCATCCGTGCGTCCGTTCGTTTGTCTCTTCTTTCGTCCGTCCGTTCGTTCGTCCCTTCTTCCGTTCGTCCGTCTGTTCGTTCGTTCGTTCGTTCGTCTACAGTTTCCGCTAGCGGGTGACAGTTTGTTCATTTGACACAGGTTATTGTACGAAAGTTTTGTTTTCGGCTACTTTTTTGGCTACAGTTTCCGCTAGCGGCTGAAAATTTGTTAAATTAATGGAAATAGTTCACCGTGTTCTGTTTCTGGCTACCTTTTGGCAACAGTAGCCGCTTGCGGCTCTGGTAGCCAGTACCGTCTACAGGTTTTTGCTATTCAGCCGCAACCTAGCCGCTACTGGCTGACTTTCGCTACCTCCAGGATACCCATTTCGACTGCCTAGCGGCTAGTTAGCCGCTACCTTTTCATTTCTGTGATGGTGTCTTTAATGTATCTTATTTATATGTGACAACGTGCTTATTTTTTATTTATTTTTTGTTTTAAATGTATCTAATGATTTAACCTGTATTATTTAGCATAGAACGCGTATATAAAATAATATATGGTAAATAAAACGGATTAAAAGGTTAATCAGTTCGTATTATTGTATTCAACGGGGTTTTAAGGCAGTAGCCAGGTGCCTGTGTATTGAGCTGATAAGATTGGGATCACCACAGCAGGTTGCTAATACACAGTGTAGACTTCACCTGTTTTGTGTAGATTTGGGAATATCATTATGTAAGTGGTGTGTAACCTATATTTGTTAAAGTAATTTTGTGAGAAAAATTACATTTTGTCTCGAGTAAAGATGAAGCATAGAACAAAACAATAGTTCCCATCACACAAACATGATGCAAAATAATAATTTTTACACAGATTTATGTAGATTTTGGTAGATTTGGGAAGATTTGGGTAGATTTCGGTAGATTTAGGTAATTCGTGTCGCCCCGGAAAACACTACATCCGGAGAATACTCGCTCAACATGACGTTTGGAACGTAGATGAAAACAAGTTTATAATCAGGGATCACGCCAATTTACTTCAAACGGGCATTGCTCGAAAGCCAAATGAAAGTCTAGCGCTCGAAATGGAGAATAAAATAGTATGCAATTTACGTAATAAACAATAATACTTGACCTTTTAAAATAGATAGGTGACCACACGTTTAAAATGGCGCGATGGAGAAATTTGTCAGGGTATATATGTAGCAACACCATGCATAAAATTAACATTTTTACGAACACTACCTATAACTACCGAAAATTAATAGAAAACTCTGGTTGCCGTCTCTTATATGAATTCAGTATTACTAATGCGTTCGTCTTAATGCAGTCGGCATTCGGCTTACTTCATGTGAGCTGCTGCCTTGTGCTTAGTCATTTCGCTTACTACAACTTACAATAAATATGCATTTTCACGCATAACTTAGTATTAAAATGATGATAGTTCAGCAACAAGAAGATAGGCACATGAGCTTTTTAACAGAAATGATTCATTTGTCATTTTCTCGCAAGAATACATGATTTGCATACATCGAGTAAACATTAAAACGAAGTATGCAAGTAATGTAACACTAACTGATACAAAAAAGCATAAACGCGCAAGGAAGACGCAGTTATTTTAAAACAAATAAAACAAAGCAAAATGCAATTGTCATTTAGCAACATGCATGTAATCGCGGGTATTACCAATTGTAATATATCAACATGGTGTTGTCATGAAGTAAACTTCAATTGTCATTAAGCAAAATTAAATTGTAATTTAGCAGCATGCATGCACTGGCGGATATTCCCTTCCATACACAAACACTAACTCCGATCCTAATAAAAAGACAAATCCGCTCGGTTTAGAGGACTGTACAGTCATGTAAAAATTCGAAAATAATATATATATTTTATAAACAACTGGTAGCAAGATGAGTTGCAGATAATTGGTCAGTTACCACATTTTAACTAACTCTTTTGACGTTTTAATTCTTTTCAGCTCAATTCAACAGTGAAAAATGCGCATAATATCACTTTAAACACTTTAAATAAAATGTTCGGGAGAAATTAGTGAACATCGTTATAATAACTTGTAATCAACTAAGGTGTCTCAGATATTTGTAATATTATCCAATTACTGAATGAGACCTCTACTTTTCTTAATTTAATTAAGTCAAGAAAAAAACAGATGTGTCAAAGCTTATAAGACACATGCTTTGACACATATTTGACCTCCAATTGTGCCATGACTTTGAAATGCAGACTACAGGTTCAATGCCTACGTTGATCATTTGTGGCAAGTCATTTGAACAATATCAGATAAAAATTCAATGAAATTATTCTCGGTTTGATAAATACGGTATAGTTTGGTTTTATACAGGTTGTTTAGAAGAGAGATTATGGTAATGGTTTAGCGCGAAAATTGCACGGGTTTTGTGTTTAAATTTAGCGCGAAAGCGCACGAGTTTTTCGTGTTTGGGTATATATGCTTTGCAAATCTGTTGAGTCGCCATTCGAGGGTGTATTTGACAGGCAAAAATTACGGAAAAGGAAAACGAAGGGGTGATAACCCCGCCCGCCCGCCGTAATTGGACATACGTATATCTAAATAATTGGTTACATTATTTTTACGTTTATAATTTTTCAATAACAAAGTCGATATTAAGTTTATTTTCAGTTCGGTTTTTAGTCCAGGTGAGATGGGATCTAAACACGAACCGATTTCTTTACCGACAAAAGTCGATGTTTGTATTTAATTTTAAGTTTGAAGCAGTTTTCTTGATTATTTTGTTTCATCTTTTACTTTATTGGCGTCGCTCTGGAGAGCGGCGACTAGTATGTAATGCATTTTTCTTTTCGCTTATGGGAGGAGAAGTTATTTTACGGATCAATGTATATATTTTTGTTTTAAGAATATCTTACATAGTGGTGATTTTTTGTGTAAATTAGTGTAAATAAGTACTGCATTTGTGCCTATTACATTTAATACAACATTTATTGCCGATAATGCAAAGCTAATTGTTTTAATTAATAACTGATCCACAGGGGAAAGATCACAGGGACTGGGCAAATACGCGAAACTTTCTGGTTTTGTATAAAAACAAAACATAATCAAAATATATTTATTTTGTGTTTTTTCTAATTTGCTTATTTAGTGGAGCATCAATCTAGTACGATATTTGACGACCTATCGCGCAAGCAAGTTTATTGGAAGGCGTAGTGGTACGAAAACGTACAATGTATTAGTTTATTAATAGACATATAATAACGATCGCTATACACAACTTCACAAAATAGCAGTACATAAATGATGTCAGCCGGAATAGCTCAGTTGTGAGAGCGTTAGACTGAAGTTGTTTTACGCAACAATCATCTAAAGGCCCCCGGTTCAATCTCGGGTTCCGGCACGAACGGAACAGTTCGGCGGCTGACAATTTTTTTCAGTCAGGTTAATAAATATAATAAAGCTTTATTTTATGTAGACATTTTAAAATCCATTTTACTACTATTGGACATTTTTATTAAAATTAATGGATGCCGCGTGGTGACAACGTTAATTAAAATTTCTTACATCACTTAAATATCTTATAAAAAATACACGTGTTTTTATATTAACAAATAAATGCAAACAACACATTTATTATCCTTTTATTTTTATGGTTGTCTACCATAGGCCCTAAGTACTATCCCTACCACATATAGAGCGCGAAGCGCGACACGTATTATTGATTGTTACAATGAGTTGCGATAAAGGAAGCAGTCGCTTATCAAGGAGGAGCTGTGTCCCAGCAACCCGTTTCCCTAGAGTCAAGCACTCCTCGGATTTTTTTTTAAGAACCACATATAGAGCGCGAAGCGCGACACGTATTACTATCCAGGTGGTATGGGCCCTTTAGCATTATCCGACCATTACGTCCATAGTTATCTTCCTTAGAATTTGAGAAATTTTGAAATCGTTGTTCGAAGTCCAAACTTTTCATCCGATTGTTCCCAAACTTACAAAGGTTTTTTTTTATCAATGAGGACCCAACCCAAACTCTATATGAGCAATATCGGACCATAAGTCCAGAATTATGTCTCTTTGAATTTTAAAAAAAAGTGAAAAACTGCTTGGTTAGGTGATTATGTCAACACTTTTTATCAGATTCTTTCCAAACTTACAGTGTCTTCATATCAATGAGCATTTTTACCTCATTTAAAACGAGAAACATCGGGACAATAAGTCCAGAATTTTTTTCTATTTAATTTGACAAAATAAACAATTTCCACTTGTTTAAAAGATTTCACAACTTTCGTCTGAATCTTTCCAAACTTGTTAAATGATTTTATATCAGTATTACTCGAACGCTTTTGAAAATGATGAATATCGGAGCAATAAATCTATTATGATCTTTAACTGCATTTGATAGTATTGTGAAATGCAGCTTCTTTATGCAATTTACAGTTTTCATTCAATTTTTTTTTCAAACTTTTACAGTGTTTTCATATCAATGAGTACTCAACCCCTATCGTAAATGAGCAAAATAAGAATAAGTTCAGAATTATCTCCCCTTGCAGTTGAGAAAAATATGAAATTGCGCTTACAAGATGAAGAAGAATTTTTAAAACCTACACAGTTCTGTTCCATTAATGAAAACTGCACACGGATGCCAGTAAAAAAAAAAGGAAACCAATGTCAATAAAATGAACTATGAAATATTTGGGGGTTACAACACAAAATCATAGATAATGGTTATTTGGGGGTTATAATACAACATCATAAAAAATGGTTATTTGGGGGTTATAACACAAAATTATAGAAAATGGTTATACCAGTATCTTTTTCTCTATTTTGTTTAAAATAATCGACCAATATATAAATATTTACAGTAGAAAATAATTATTCCATGTGAATTTATTGAGTGCCTTTTACACTGAAATTCCCGACGCCCATTGATGCTTTGCATCAATACTTATCTTGTATTGTGTTTATGATGTGAATTTTTAAGGTATGTGTTTCATATTTGAGACTCTCACTTCATTTATTGAAATCTTGGTATGATTAAAGGTCAGTGCTATCAATTTTTGTTTTCTTACGTAATGAACGCTTAATTTTAAAAGGAATTCTTATTTTTACGATTACTTATTTTTTCGTTTCGGTGTGACTGGTTTTATGTTGAAGTCGGTTTATTAGTCATACGCATAAATACATTACTCAGAATACTTATTATGTATCAACATTATTTTTAAATGTTGTATGGATTTTATGGCTTGAGTGATTTGTTTGTTTCTTGTTGATGTCCGGGGTGTGTACGGGATGCTTTTGATGTGTGTTTGTTATGTTAATTTGCGCAATGAAATTGATAACGTTTTATTTACATGTTTTGCTAAAGAATACTTAATTTTTACAGTATGATAATAGCTCCTTATTTTCAGATTTCTCTTAAATTAGAGGTTTCGGGAGGTGATGAAGGCACCTAGACACCGGTCTTGAGCCATGGGTCTTCATACGTCCCCCTGCCATTAAAGAAAAAAGAAATAAAAGAAAAATGAGCAGTAGGGTTGCGTATCCCGCTCGCGGTTTTACCTGAATCGTTTATTACTACCGATGATTGTATGGGGTGTACGTGAAGCCATGTACACTTTTCTCGATTGGTGGTGGTGGATAAATCTTGCAGATAATAGCAGCTTCTTTAAACAAATTAATGTTTCACATTTGTAAATTTATAATATTCAAGCAACTTAACGTGATTGATAGGCATTGGGGGCGTCCTGTGTGCACTTTTGGCATCGGCGGGGATCAGTTTATTCAAACAGTAACTCTTGATTTTAGGTATACACTTGCCGTCGAATTGTTATGAATAAATTTGCACTTTTTTTACATGCCACACATGTGCATGTTAAGTAT
The DNA here is from genome assembly GCF_020536995.1 of Dreissena polymorpha. NCBI lineage: Eukaryota > Metazoa > Mollusca > Bivalvia > Myida > Dreissenidae > Dreissena > Dreissena polymorpha. The sequence goes on along the minus strand of NC_068359.1, from coordinate 92,808,717 downwards.
TCCTAATTACGTGCCCTTCATCATTTAAATAGCATCGTTTCAGTTCTTTAGACATCTGAACAACGATGTTACACCGTTTACAGTCGTCTCGAGACTCATCAATTGAGCGGTGGCATTGAGGTCGATTTCAATTTCACATGGAACACATACGGGCGTCAGAAAAATTGTTTTTTGCATTTATATGTCGAAAGTCCTGTCAAATACAAGCACTCACTCCTATTTGTCTTTGGGTAATTATTTGTATGATAATGATAATGATGTTGAAAGGATGCTGATGATATGGTTGATAATGATGATGAGTATTTAATAGTATTTTGAGAATAGAGGCTCTAATTCAATACAATCAGGATACTTACTGACACTGAGTTTTTACTCATAACTATGAGTAAAGTAAAATACCGGAGAATCTGAATTAATGTTGTATGTGAACTTTGATATCTAAATGTAAATTAAATATATGGGCTAAATAGTTTTAAATCATTTTTCAAAAACAAATACTTAAAACTTCATCTAAGATGTTATGCCATCATAAAACCTTATGTAATACACATGTCAACTATTATATTTGTGCAACATTACTTTTTGCCATAAATTGTATTAATGCAATGGTAGATTATTTCTTGTATCTGCAAGATCAATATTATAAATATTAGTAAATTGGAATGCATATACAAAAGTTTCAAATACATGCTTGGGATAAACATACACTCTAGAACATTCATAAGAACTTACTTCCAGAAATTATCGAAAATCTTTTTTTTCTTCTTCCAAAACGCACAAATCCTGAAAAAAGATGAAAGCGATATAGCTGATGTACAATTTTCCAAATGAAGATCCGTAATTAATGAGTATGCGCGCTTCATCATGCTTAGATGAATTTACTTCTATCTACTGTAATACGTGATATTGAAACGTTATTTTCAACTCTCATGCACACGCTGTATTTACCCATACGCATACAATAAGCGCCGATAAACAGTAATTGAAATCAAACTTAAATATGTCATAAGCGCCCACAACACATGCTTTGACAAATAGTTGACCTCTAATAGTGATTTGACATTGAGCTGGAGACTACAGTGCCGATCCTATTGACAAATAGTTGACCTCTAATAGTGATTTGACATTGAGCTGGAGACTACAGAGCCGATCCTATTGACAAATAGTTGACCTCTAATAGTGATTTGACATTGAGCTGGAGACTACAGTGCCGATCCTATTGACAAATAGTTGACCTCTAATAGTGATTTGACATTGAGCTGGAGACTACAGAGCCGATCCTATTGACAAATAGTTGACCTCTAATAGTGATTTGACATTGAGCTGGAGACTACAGTGCCGATCCTATTGACAAATAGTTGACCTCTAATAGTGATTTGACATTGAGCTGGAGACTACAGAGCCGATCCTATTGACAAATAGTTGACCTCTAATAGTGATTTGACATTGAGCTGGAGACTACAGAGCCGATCCTATTGACAAATAGTTGACCTCTAATAGTGATTTGACGTTGAGCTGGAGACTACAGTGCCGATCCTATTGACAAATAGTTGACCTCTAATAGTGATTTGACATTGAGCTGGAGACTACAGTGCCGATCCTACACGTTGATCATTTGGGGCAACTTATATGATTAATTATCTTATTAACTTAACGTTTCTTTTAGGAGAATCTTAATTATTGCCATCTGTGAAATTTGACCATTAAACGAAAATTTACCGTTAAGCTCAATTGTTATAAAATATTTTGCAAAAACCAATCATAAAAGCTTCATCTTATATGGTATGCCATCATAAAGCGTTATATAACACAACTGTTAACTATTATATTTGTACACAACTATGTTTTGCCATAAGTTTAATGCCTGGTAGATTATTTCTAGCAACACTTATATATTATAAATATTACGTTATTATTATATGTGTTAAATGCTATTGTTTTGCCATGAATTGTATGTATGTGTCTAGAGTATTCGTAAGAACTTACCCCTTTAAATAACAGTTCAACACCAAACCTGCAACCCATACATGGTCGTAACACTGTCCGACGGCGTAGTCGAATGGTTCGGATTGTGACACACTAGCACGAGTGCGAATATCTTTGATAAGTCCCTTGTCTATAAATAAAAACAAACGTACTTTTAAGAATTTGGATTATTGGTCTTGTTTGACAGTATATGTTACTGTTTTATCAAATGATATACTTTGTTTTCCGTTATGAATAATTTTATCTTACGCATTTAAAATTATATATTTTAGACGATTTATTTGGCTACAATGATTTAAATGACTTATCAATTGTTGTTAATTTGGTAACATAATACATATAAAATTGCCATCAGTCATTTAACAACATGTCAACCGATTTTGTTTTTCGTTTAAAAGTGAGCTTTTATTTTATGCTTTCCGGTGGTTTATTATATAAATATTACGTGTCTGACAGGGTGACAGTAAATTTGTCAACTTGAGGAAATACTGTCAACCGAGGCGAAGCCGAGGATGACAGTAAATTTTCCGAAAGTTGACAAATTTACTGTCACCCTGTCAGACATGTTATATTTATTTTATTATACCGAACAAACTATTCAAACATGAACAATTTATATGAACCATGAACAATTTTAATATTCAATAATTGTATTTAATTTCAGCAATAAACAACCATTAATATGTTGAATGATTCAGATTTTCGTGCCGAGCAAAATGAACTTCGCTTTATTTGGCACAGACCAAGTAATCGATTTATCCCATCAATTTTCTTAGTTCTCAATTATTTCTTAAAAAATATATTACCGAACCAGCTTTCCGTATTTTATTTTCATCGTTTGATAACGCAATTTATGACGTACTCGTGTGACGTCATTTCGGTGACGAAACATTTGGGGACAACAATATGGACGTGGTGTTTTTTTAAACAGTAAAATATTTGTTTAAAGCATCGAACGAATCCAAAACGTATTTCGGATTGAGTGTTTGTCATGCATAACACCTTAAGAACAGACACTAGAATTGTAGCTATATCGTTGAATTTTTTAATGACTCCTGTCAAAGCTTAAATAATGGCATTAATCTATTTTACAGCACAGTTTCAGCTGCAATCGATAGTTTAATTATCCAAATACAACGGAAAGGCAAAACTGCGCATGCGCGAATGGGACAGTATAAGTTTCGAACATTCCGCACGTGATTGCTAAGGCAGCGGGATACAGTATTTTTTGTCAGTAAATTTTTTCCCGCTGGTAGCACGTGATTGCTATGGCAGCGGGATACAGTATATTTTGGACAGTAAATTTATTCCCGCTGGGTCTGACAGTATTTCTATGTCACGATGGCCTATGGGAGTTTAGCATTGTGAATAAAAGTGAGGTATAATAAAGAGAAATATCAGTGAAATAAAACTGGTATTCCACTGTTTTAAACAGTGAAAAATAACAGTGAAAAATATCGATATTTGTCACTGTTTTACTGTGAAATGACGTCATTTTTTCAACGAAATGACGTCATAAATCCAGCGAAAGTATCCAGTTTAACTCATTTTTAATGTAAATATACGGTGCAAAAAGCATAAAATAAAAAGAAAATTTGTTGGATTCGGTGGAATATCGATTTTAATTCACTCGTGATCATAGAAAAAATATATTTTCACTCGTGGCTGCGCCACTCGTGAAAATATTGTTTTCTATGATCACTCGTGAAATAAAATCGATATTCCACCGAATCCAACAAATATCCTCTATTTAGTATCGGACACTCATTTGACATGTCATATAACATGTTATATTTAATTCGAACAAAACGTGTGTAATTCAGGCTTACTGACTATCGAACCCATTTAATTATAATCGGTGTGGGACGACAAAAAAAGGAAACAAAGTCGCTGTGGCGTAATGTATATGGTGTCCGCCTATTGACTGGGATGTCATGGGCTCTATCCCAAATGTTGGAGCGTTCTTTAGATCTCCCTCAAAGACACCAGGTACTGGTTCTATCTACAAAACGGTATTTTGAGCGTTTCAATAAGCCATATTTCGATGCAATCGAGCTAAAATAAATAGGTTTAAACTAAAAATGAACAAGAGCACCGCCTTGCGGGTGCAGACCGCTCATCTATTTTTCTTTTTAAAGGTGTAGGGACCTATCTCAATTTCAATCACAAAGGAGGGAGGGGTGGAGAGGGGTGTATAGTGTGGGGGTGTGGTCATTTATTAAATTATCTTCCAAAAATGCAAAAAAATGCAACAAAATTTTTTTTGGGGGGGGGATTCTTGGGTGGGATGGTTGGACGGTATTTCAAAAATAAGATAATGAAAATTAAATATTTGTGTTTTTTAACCATGTTTGAAAAAAAAAAGAGATGTGTTCGTCAGAAACACAATGCCCCCTATTGCGCCGCTTTGATTTTTTTTTTACCTTTGACCTTGAAGGATGACCTTGACCTTGAACTTCCACCACTCAAAATGTGCAGCTTTATGAGAATGCCGCATTGAAAAAAATTGACCTTTGACCTTGAAGGATGACCTTGACCTTGAAGGATGACCTTGACCTTGAACTTCCACCACTCAAAATGTGCAGCTTCATGATAACGCCGCTTTGAAAAAAAATGACCTTTGGCCTTAAAGGATTACCTTGACCTTGAAGGATGACCTTAACCTTGAACTTCCACCACATAAAATGTGCAGCTTCGAAACGGAACAGTTCGGCGGCTGACAATTTTTTTCAGTCAGGTTAATAAATATAATAAAGCTTTATTTTATGTAGACATTTTAAAATCCATTTTACTACTATTGGACATTTTTATTAAAATTAATGGATGCCGCGTGGTGACAACGTTAATTAAAATTTCTTACATCACTTAAATATCTTATAAAAAATACACGTGTTTTTATATTAACAAATAAATGCAAACAACACATTTATTATCCTTTTATTTTTATGGTTGTCTACCATAGGCCCTAAGTACTATCCCTACCACATATAGAGCGCGAAGCGCGACACGTATTATTGATTGTTACAATGAGTTGCGATAAAGGAAGCAGTCGCTTATCAAGGAGGAGCTGTGTCCCAGCAACCCGTTTCCCTAGAGTCAAGCACTCCTCGGATTTTTTTTTAAGAACCACATATAGAGCGCGAAGCGCGACACGTATTACTATCCAGGTGGTATGGGCCCTTTAGCATTATCCGACCATTACGTCCATAGTTATCTTCCTTAGAATTTGAGAAATTTTGAAATCGTTGTTCGAAGTCCAAACTTTTCATCCGATTGTTCCCAAACTTACACAGGTTTTTTTTTATCAATGAGGACCCAACCCAAACTCTATATGAGCAATATCGGACCATAAGTCCAGAATTATGTCTCTTTGAATTAAAAAAAAAAAGTGAAAAACTGCTTGGTTAGGTGATTATGTCAACACTTTTTATCAGATTCTTTCCAAACTTACAGTGTCTTCATATCAATGAGCATTTTTACCTCATTTAAAACGAGAAACATCGGGACAATAAGTCCAGAATTTTTTTCTATTTAATTTGACAAAATAAACAATTTCCACTTGTTTAAAAGATTTCACAACTTTCGTCTGAATCTTTCCAAACTTGTTAAATGATTTTATATCAGTATTACTCGAACGCTTTTGAAAATGATGAATATCGGAGCAATAAATCTATTATGATCTTTAACTGCATTTGATAGTATTGTGAAATGCAGCTTCTTTATGCAATTTACAGTTTTCATTCAATTTTTTTTTCAAACTTTTACAGTGTTTTCATATCAATGAGTACTCAACCCCTATCGTAAATGAGCAAAATAAGAATAAGTTCAGAATTATCTCCCCTTGCAGTTGAGAAAAATATGAAATTACGCTTACAAGATGAAGAAGAATTTTTAAAACCTACACAGTTCTGTTCCATTAATGAAAACTGCACACGGATGCCAGTAAAAAAAAAAAGGAAACCAATGTCAATAAAATGAACTATGAAATATTTGGGGGTTACAACACAAAATCATAGATAATGGTTATTTGGGGGTTATAATACAACATCATAAATAATGGTTATTTGGGGGTTATAACACAAAATTATAGAAAATGGTTATACCAGTATCTTTTTCTCTATTTTGTTTAAAATAATCGACCAATATATAAATATTTACAGTAGAAAATAATTATTCCATGTGAATTTATTGAGTGCCTTTTACACTGAAATTCCCGACGCCCATTGATGCTTTGCATCAATACTTATCTTGTATTGTGTTTATGATGTGAATTTTTAAGGTATGTGTTTCATATTTGAGACTCTCACTTCATTTATTGAAATCTTGGTATGATTAAATGTCAGTGCTATCAATTTTTGTTTTCTTACGTAATGAACGCTTAATTTTAAAAGGAATTCTTATTTTTACGATTACTTATTTTTTCGTTTCGGTGTGACTGGTTTTATGTTGAAGTCGGTTTATTAGTCATACGCATAAATACATTACTCAGAATACTTATTATGTATCAACATTATTTTTAAATGTTGTATGGATTTTATGGCTTGAGTGATTTGTTTGTTTCTTGTTGATGTCCGGGGTGTGTACGGGATGCTTTTGATGTGTGTTTGTTATGTTAATTTGCGCAATGAAATTGATAACGTTTTATTTACATGTTTTGCTAAAGAATACTTAATTTTTACAGTATGATAATAGCTCCTTATTTTCAGATTTCTCTTAAATTAGAGGTTTCGGGAGGTGATGAAGGCACCTAGACACCGGTCTTGAGCCATGGGTCTTCATACGTCCCCCTGCCATTAAAGAAAAAAGAAATAAAAGAAAAATGAGCAGTAGGGTTGCGTATCCCGCTCGCGGTTTTACCTGAATCGTTTATTACTACCGATGATTGTATGGGGTGTACGTGAAGTCATGTACACTTTTCTCGATTGGTGGTGGTGGATAAATCTTGCAGATAATAGCAGCTTCTTTAAACAAATTAATGTTTCACATTTGTAAATTTATAATATTCAAGCAACTTAACGTGATTGATAGGCATTGGGGGCGTCCTGTGTGCACTTTTGGCATCGGCGGGGATCAGTTTATTCAAACAGTAACTCTTGATTTTAGGTATACACTTGCCGTCGAATTGTTATGAATAAATTTGCACTTTTTTTACATGCCACACATGTGCATGTTAAGTATTCCTAATTACGTGCCCTTCATCAATTAAATAGCATCGTTTCAGTTCTTTAGACATCTGAACAACGATGTTACACCGTTTACAGTCGTCTCGAGACTCATCAATTGAGCGGTGGCATTGAGGTCGATTTCAATTTCACATGGAACACATACGGGCGTCAGAAAAATTGTTTTTTGCATTTATATGTCGAAAGTCCTGTCAAATACAAGCACTCACTCCTATTTGTCTTTGGGTTATTATTTGTATGATAATGATAATGATGTTGAAAGGATGCTGATGATATGGTTGATAATGATGATGAGTATTTAATAGTATTTTGAGAATAGAGGCTCTAATTCAATACAATCAGGATACTTACTGACACTGAGTTTTTACTCATAACTATGAGTAAAGTAAAATACCGGAGAATCTGAATTAATGTTGTATGTGAACTTTGATATCTAAATGTAAATTAAATATATGGGCTAAATAGTTTTAAATCATTTTTCAAAAACAAATACTTAAAACTTCATCTAAGATGTTATGCCATCATAAAACCTTATGTAATACACATGTCAACTATTATATTTGTGCAACATTACTTTTTGCCATAAATTGTATTAATGCAATGGTAGATTATTTCTTGTATCTGCAAGATCAATATTATAAATATTAGTAAATTGGAATGCATATACAAACGTTTCAAATACATGCTTGGGATAAACATACACTCTAGAACATTCATAAGAACTTACTTCCAGAAATTATCGAAAATCTTTTTTTCTTCTTCCAAAACGCACAAATCCTGAAAAAAGATGAAAGCGATATAGCTGATGTACAATTTTCCAAATGAAGATCCGTAATTAATGAGTATGCGCGCTTCATCATGCTTAGATGAATTTACTTCTATCTACTGTAATACGTGATATTGAAACGTTATTTTCAACTCTCATGCACACGCTGTATTTACCCATACGCATACAATAAGCGCCGATAAACAGTAATTGAAATCAAACTTAAATATGTCATAAGCGCCCACAACACATGCTTTGACAAATAGTTGACCTCTAATAGTGATTTGACATTGAGCTGGAGACTACAGTGCCGATCCTATTGACAAATAGTTGACCTCTAATAGTGATTTGACATTGAGCTGGAGACTACAGAGCCGATCCTATTGACAAATAGTTGACCTCTAATAGTGATTTGACATTGAGCTGGAGACTACAGTGCCGATCCTATTGACAAATAGTTGACCTCTAATAGTGATTTGACATTGAGCTGGAGACTACAGAGCCGATCCTATTGACAAATAGTTGACCTCTAATAGTGATTTGACATTGAGCTGGAGACTACAGTGCCGATCCTATTGACAAATAGTTGACCTCTAATAGTGATTTGACATTGAGCTGGAGACTACAGAGCCGATCCTATTGACAAATAGTTGACCTCTAATAGTGATTTGACATTGAGCTGGAGACTACAGAGCCGATCCTATTGACAAATAGTTGACCTCTAATAGTGATTTGACATTGAGCTGGAGACTACAGTGCCGATTCTATTGACAAATAGTTGACCTCTAATAGTGATTCGACATTGAGCTGGAGACTACAGTGCCGATCCTATTGACAAATAGTTGACCTCTAATAGTGATTTGACGTTGAGCTGGAGACTACAGTGCCGATCCTATTGACAAATAGTTGACCTCTAATAGTGATTTGACATTGAGCTGGAGACTACAGTGCCGATCCTACACGTTGATCATTTGGGGCAACTTATATGATTAATTATCTTATTAACTTAACGTTTCTTTTAGGAGAATCTTAATTATTGCCATCTGTGAAATTTGACCATTAAACGAAAATTTACCGTTAAGCTCAATTGTTATAAAATATTTTGCAAAAACCAATCATAAAAGCTTCATCTTATATGGTATGCCATCATAAAGCGTTATATAATACAACTGTTAACTATTATATTTGTACACAACTATGTTTTGCCATAAGTTTAATGCCTGGTAGATTATTTCTAGCAACACTTATATATTATAAATATTACGTTATTATTATATGTGTTAAATGCTATTGTTTTGCCATGAATTGTATGTATGTGTCTAGAGTATTCGTAAGAACTTACCCCTTTAAATAACAGTTCAACACCAAACCTGCAACCCATACATGGTCGTAACACTGTCCGACGGCGTAGTCGAATGGTTCGGATTGTGACACACTAGCACGAGTGCGAATATCTTTGATAAGTCCATTGTCTATAAATAAAAACAAACGTACTTTTAAGAATTTGGATTATTGGTCTTGTTTGACAGTATATGTTACTGTTTTATCAAATGATATACTTTGTTTTCCGTTATGAATAATTTTATCTTACGCATTTAAAATTATATATTTTAGACGATTTATTTGGCTACAATGATTTAAATGACTTATCAATTGTTGTTAATTTGGTAACATAATACATATAAAATTGCCATCAGTCATTTAACAACATGTCAACCGATTTTTGTTTTTCGTTTAAAAGTGAGCTTTTATTTTATGCTTTCCGGTGGTTTATTATATAAATATTACGTGTCTGACAGGGTGACAGTAAATTTGTCAACTTGAGGAAATACTGTCAACCGAGGCGAAGCCGAGGATGACAGTAAATTTTCCGAAAGTTGACAAATTTACTGTCACCCTGTCAGACATGTAATATTTATTTTATTATACCGAACAAACTATTCAAACATGAACAATTTATATGAACCATGAACAATTTTAATATTCAATAATTGTATTTAATTTCAGCAATAAACAACCATTAATATGTTGAATGATTCAGATTTTCGTGCCGAGCAAAATGAACTTCGCTTTATTTGGCACAGACCAAGTAATCGATTTATCCCATCAATTTTCTTAGTTCTCAATTATTTCTTAAAAAATATATTACCGAACCAGCTTTCCGTATTTTATTTTCATCGTTTGATAACGCAATTTATGACGTACTCGTGTGACGTCATTTCGGTGACGAAACATTTGGGGACAACAATATGGACGTGGTGTTTTTTTAAACAGTAAAATATTTGTTTAAAGCATCGAACGAATCCAAAACGTATTTCGGATTGAGTGTTTGTCATGCATAACACCTTAAGAACAGACACTAGAATTGTAGCTATATCGTTGAATTTTTTAATGACTCTGTCAAAGCTTAAATAATGGCATTAATCTATTTTACAGCACAGTTTCAGCTGCAATCGATAGTTTAATTATCCAAATACAACGGAAAGGCAAAACTGCGCATGCGCGAATGGGACAGTATAAGTTTCGAACATTCCGCACGTGATTGCTAAGGCAGCGGGATACAGTATTTTTTGTCAGTAAATTTTTTCCCGCTGGTAGCACGTGATTGCTATGGCAGCGGGATACAGTATATTTTGGACAGTAAATTTATTCCCGCTGGGTCTGACAGTATTTCTATGTCACGATGGCCTATGGGAGTTTAGCATTGTGAATAAAAGTGAGGTATAATAAAGAGAAATATCAGTGAAATAAAACTGGTATTCCACTGTTTTAAACAGTGAAAAATAACAGTGAAAAATATCGATATTTGCCACTGTTTTACTGTGAAATGACGTCATTTTTTCAACGAAATGACGTCATAAATCCAGCGAAAGTATCCAGTTTAACTCATTTTTAATGTAAATATACGGTGCAAAAAGCATAAAATAAAAAGAAAATTTGTTGGATTCGGTGGAATATCGATTTTAATTCACTCGTGATCATAGAAAAAATATATTTTCACTCGTGGCTGCGCCACTCGTGAAAATATTGTTTTCTATGATCACTCGTGAAATAAAATCGATATTCCACCGAATCCAACAAATATCCTCTATTTAGTATCGGACACTCATTTGACATGTCATATAACATGTTATATTTAATTCGAACAAAACGTGTGTAATTCAGGCTTACTGACTATCGAACCCATTTAATTATAATCGGTGTGGGACGACAAAAAAAGGAAACAAAGTCGCTGTGGCGTAATGTATATGGTGTCCGCCTATTGACTGGGATGTCATGGGCTCTATCCCAAATGTTGGAGCGTTCTTTAGATCTCCCTCAAAGACACCAGGTACTGGTTCTATCTACAAAACGGTATTTTGAGCGTTTCAATAAGCCATATTTCGATGCAATCGAGCTAAAATAAATAGGTTTAAACTAAAAATGAACAAGAGCACCGCCTTGCGGGTGCAGACCGCTCATCTATTTTTCTTTTTAAAGGTGTAGGGACCTATCTCAATTTCAATCACAAAGGAGGGAGGGGTGGAGAGGGGTGTATAGTGTGGGGGTGTGGTCATTTATTACATTATCTTCCAAAAATGCAAAAAAATGCAACAAATTTTTTTTTTGGGGGGGGGATTCTTGGGTGGGATGGTTGGACGGTATTTCAAAAATAAGATAATGAAAATTAAATATTTGTGTTTTTTAACCATGTTTGAAAAAAAAAAGAGATGTGTTCGTCAGAAACACAATGCCCCCTATTGCGCCGCTTTGATTTTTTTTTTACCTTTGACCTTGAAGGATGACCTTGACCTTGAACTTCCACCACTCAAAATGTGCAGCTTTATGAGAATGCCGCATTGAAAAAAATTGACCTTTGACCTTGAAGGATGACCTTGACCTTGAAGGATGACCTTGACCTTGAACTTCCACCACTCAAAATGTGCAGCTTCATGATAACGCCGCTTTGAAAAAAAATGACCTTTGGCCTTAAAGGATTACCTTGACCTTGAAGGATGACCTTAACCTTGAACTTCCACCACATAAAATATGCAGCTTCATGAGAACGCCGCTTTGAAATTATTATTTTTTTTACCTTTGACCTTAAAGGATGACCTTGACCTTGAAGGATGACCTTGACCTTGATCTCCCATCACTCAAAATGTGCAACTTCATGAGAACGCCGCTTTGAATTTTTTTTATTTTTTTTTTGACCTTGAAGGATGACCTTGACCTTGAACTTCCACCACTCAAAATGTGCAGCTTCATGAGATACACATGCATGCCAAATATCAAGTTGCTATCTTCAATATTAAAAATGTTATGGCCAATGTTAAAGTTTTCGGACGGACAGACGCCATATATTTGACATTTGACCTTGAAGGATGACCTTGACCTTCACCTTTCACCACTCAAAATGTTCAGCTCCATGAGATACACATGCATGCCAAATATCAAGTTGCTATTTTTAATATTGAAAAAGTTATGGCCAATGTTAAAATTTTCGGACGGACAGACGCCATAAATTTGACATTTGACCTTGAAGGATGACCTTGACCTTTCACCAATCAAAATGTGCAGCTCCATGAGATACACACGCATGCCAAATATCAAGTTGCTATCTTCAATAGTGAAAAAGTTATGGCCAATGTTAAAAAAATTTTCGGACGGACGGACAGACTGACTGACATACTGACACACTGACATATTGACGGATAGTTCAACTGCTATATGACACCCTACCGGGGGCATACAAATTATTTTTTTTTGGGGGGGTGGGGGGTATAGTGTGAGGGTGTGGTAGTCATTTATTAGATGAACTTTATAAAAAAAATGGGGCGGGGATTGAGGGGGGATCGGGGGTATTCGGGGGGTCGTGGGGGATGGTTTGGGTGGAGTCTATTGTGGTATGTCAGGTAAGAGTTATTTTGTCAAAGTATCAAAGTATCAATCAAATCTAATCATAAATAAAGAAGTTATGGCAATTTTAGCAAAATTTAATAATTTGACCTTGAGAGTCAAGGTCATTCAAAGGTCAAGGTAAAATTCAACTTGCCAGGTACAGTACCCTCATAATAGCATGAAAGTATTTGAAGTTTGAAAGCAATAGCCTTGATACGTTAGAAGTAAAGTGGATCTAAAATGTAACCATATATTCAAAGTTACTAAGTCAAAAAAGGGCCATAATTCCGTAAAAATGACAACCAGAGTTATGCAACTTGTCCTTAACTGTCCCCTTATGATAGTTTGCGAGTGTTCCAAGTATGAAAAAAATATCTATGATAATTTAGGGGTAAAGTGGACCAAAACACAAAACTTAACAAAATTTTCAAGTATAAAGGGCCCATAATTCCGTCAAAATGCCAGTCAGAGTTACAGTACTTTGCCTGCACAGTCCCCTTACGATAGTTAGTAAGTGTTGCAAGTATGAAAGCAATAGCTTTGATACTTTAGGAATAAAATGGACCTAAACACAAAACTTAACCAAAATTTTCAATTTTCTAAGTATAAAAAGGGCACATAATTCTGTCAAAATGCAAGCCAGAGTTATCTTACTTTGCCTGCCCAGTCTCCTCATGATAGTAAGTAAGTGTACCAAGTTTGAATGCAATAGCATTGATACTTTAGGAGAAAAGTGGACCTAAACGCAAACTTAACCGGACGCCGATGCCGACGCTGACGCCGACGCCAAGGCGATGACAATAGCTCATTTTTTTTTCAAAAAATATATGAGCTAAAAAATGTTTCTGATATATGAAATTTATAACAAAAAAGACGGAAAACACATATTAACGATATTTATTTCACTTTTATTAATGGATTAAATATTGCATCATTAAAAAGTTTCATTCGTTTAACAGATAATGGCAAAATTAATCGAATGGGTCATTGATTCACTGTAAACAAAAAGTTAATATGTTACTAAACTTATTTTTTTTCGCGTTCTACAAACTGATAGTGGTTTATCGTTATTCTCATCTTAAACGAGTGTCCTTACATGTGATGTTCGCTATTCCGATTTCTTCGAAGGGATTATGTTTCACAGTGTGACAGAAAAACGCCCCTTCCACCACAGTTTGCATTTCTGTTTCCGTGCAACTGAAACCACTATTCCTCCAGAATTCATTGGAATATTTTTCCGTAAATATCCAAACAAACTGTATCCCGTATAATGCCAGCTTGTACGCCTAAGTTAAATGAACGACATATATGACAATATGATTACATAGTGAAATAATGACGGCCAGTGTTATCATATACACGCAAATGCAACAGGTTAAATTAGTATAATTGAGCTGCAATACTTTATTTAAACATATCACTAGTCTTGTCCTGTCTTCTAAAACTTAAACACAAGGCAGTTATCTCTAATTTAAATGAAGTATATTTGCATTTAATTTCGAAACATAGATGTTCAAATGTCAAGATAACTTTAATATGTTGATAACATCAGTGTTGTTATTGCACGTTTAAGGCCCATCTACACGGAAAGCTTTTTTTGTAATAACATTTATAATATATGTGTGCATATACACATAAAACGACCATGAACAGACAATGTGTGCGTACAATTATCGAGTATCCACGCTTTAAACATAAAATCTTCTACCTCTACTAGCGACCCGAACCAGTATCGTTCGCAGATGTATTGACCCGGATCCGCGGGTATTTGTTTGACCCGCGGATTCGGGTTTTTAGGGTACCCGTTTAAGCACTAAAATCTACGCTTTAAACATAAAGTCTTCTACCTCGCAACTAGCGACCCGAACAGATGTCAGCGTCAGATTACGAACACAATACAACTAAGGCATGTTCCTTCCTTGACGTATGCCAGCGTGTACAGCTGTGTTTGAGTGGTCTTCAACATTTGTCCAACGTGCCCGTATATATTTTATCAACGAACACTAGCATATATTTAATATTGTTCAAAGGCATATATACGCTGGTATCATACGCAACAATGTTACATGGCATTGAGATGATTTGTTTAAAACTTACACTGCAAATGATTTGTAGAGTCGTCTCTTGAAAAGCTGTCACAACAATGATACGTGCGTGCAGATTCTGAATAGCAAACAAATTCAGTAAAGATCATAATCACGGTGGCATGGAGGTTTCATCCGAATTATTTTGTTGTCTTAACGTGCGCACTTAAATGTCTTGCGTGCGGCAGTAAAAGTCTTCATGTGCGCACGTACGATATTTTACGTAAGCATGTGCAGGTCTCACCAATTATTTAACTCGTATAGCTTCGATAGTCTTGGAAAATGAAGAACATACGCACGTTAAGATTTGTACTTACGCACGTAAAACATGACACTGTGCGCACGAAAAAGAGGAACAAAATATATCGGATGTCACCTGCATGACAACTTAACCATTTGCATGCTGGGAAATTTGTCGTCTGCTAAAATGTTGTCTGCAGAATCTTTAAAATTAGCATTTTCTTCGAATTTTTTTTTCAAAGAATACTATCAGAATAGCAAACAGTTTGGATCCTGATGAGACGCAACGTTCTGTGGCGTCACATCTGGATCCAAACTGTTTGCAAAGGCCTTCACAATTCGGTTCCAGTACTAAAAGAGTTCAACAACGTCGCGTATGTTCACCATAGTGTACATGCGGGCTCATTTAACGTTTAGGTAGACACGCTAATATGCATTTAGTCCACACAAAATACAAGTCGTGATCACTAGGATTAGCGCACAAATTTGTCTTGAATGTCAGATAAAAAACACACACATCATGTTTATAAAATGTTGCTAATTTACTCCTTGTTTAATGTTTTATTTATTGTATTTATATTTGTGTACACATTCCCCTTACAAGTTTAAAGTAAATCAGTTACTTTTGTATCTATACACTTGCGAATAGTATAAAGTTCGTTCAATGAATTCGTAATTTAGTATGTTTATATACATGAGGTTACAGATTAGAGAAATAAACCATAAGCACACATATATTACAAAAGGTTATTTAAACTAGAATGACTTGAATAAAACCGGAACATTCCACATGTTATTGAATGATAATTGAACCATGATTGCATTGCCACACGGATGTCAATGAAGTCGTTTTCATAAAATATCATGATTGCAGTAGTCAAATGTGTTTATATGAAACAATTGAAATTAAAATATCTAAAAACAAAAACAAATGAGATGGCAAATTAATGAATATGACTGTGGTATCATAGACATCGTTACCTATGCCAGTCGGTACTTTAATACAAATAAAAGGTTATAACTCTGCTTACCTTCAATGCCTCCATATTTTCCAGCAGAAGATTCGAGTCCGTACTAGCGGAAATCGGGGCAATAACAGCTACATTGGTAACCTCGAGTTCCTTCTTCAAGTCGTTGATAGTCTAAACACAGAGCATAATTTGAACTTATGTTTAATAATAATTTATGTTAACATTCGTATAACAGCGTTGTTTTTCAAGAAAGAGATGGACATGCAAAGGGCGGGAATTTGGTGGACACCAGGGAGTTGGGAAGGACGGCATTGGGACACTAGTTTAAATTAAATCCTGGCCACACTTAAAACATTTAAATTCAATTTAAGGTCCACCGAAAATAATTTAATACATGCTGATCTGACATTAATTCTTATGACAGAAGCTGAGATTTATTTCACTAAACACTTCTTTGTTAAGTCAATTAAATGATTACATTCAGATAAATATTTATTATTTAATATCCCTTGAATAAAAACACTGAGACACTTTGTTTTTCTAAAATGATAATTCAAGTATGCTTATGTTCGAAAGATTTGTGTTCGAATTTAATATTTACTTGACAGCTCTCTTCGTACGAAAAGTGTGTACTTATTCGACTTAGTCTAGAAGCTTCTCCTGCTATCGTGTGTTTACAAACAAACGATTTATAATTAATAAATCTGTAGCATGTGTCAAATTTTAACGAGTTTTTAAATCATATTTTAGTTTGTAAGAGGTATATAAGAAATACTTTCTGCATAATGATTTTTATAGAATTTGTTTACTGATGCATTAACATACACGACATAATAGTCCTTAAATCTGCGAACATCAGAAAATAAAAGAATTAATTTTCATTAATATTCCTACAAGTATGTGTTCACTTTGTTCCGTGTAAGTGCTTAAGCATATACACATGTGAAATACGTGCCTACAGTATCACCAACTATAGAAACTGTGTAATCGCATAAATTCGCGGGGTACAACGTTCGCGAAATTTCGATCGCGGACAAATGCGCTCGGTCTTAAATTCACGCCATGTCAATTTGGAAAAACTGAACATGAATCGATTTATCGACGGAATGCCGATTTTTCTAAACAACAATGAAATGAACCATAATAACAGCTTGTTTATTGCAATAAACAAGTTACGTGTGGTTATTTAATTAGGATAAAATAGGGATAACATAATTATATGAAGACCCAGATAATCGTTTTATCAGTAAATTTTAATGTATAGCACTGTGCTCGAGCAAAGTCCTGGCAAAACGAAAACTTTTCGTCTTTTTAATATTCGGCGAGCTTTACACAATATGTTTACTTGTGAAAACAAACTGTCAACACAATGGTAACTGTTCTTTACGTTCCATTTTGAGTTGTGAGCGGTAGCGAGCAACTAATGCAGAGGCAGTTTTGCAAGTCAGTATGTTGTTAGCTACGTTAGAAACGATAACCACTGCCTGTTTATACTCCACCTGTACCAGTAGTGAAGTATAAACAGTCAGTGGTTATCGTTCCTAGCGTAGCTAAGATATAGGCTGTCTGCAGTGTACCAGATTGGCCAGTCTAGTTTTTATTACAGCTTGTGCGACGACATTGGCCAGTTTATCATTGAAATCATAGCCTGTGCAATGCGCACAAGCTAATCAAGGACGACACTTTCTGATTTTATGGTGTTTTTCGTTTAAAGAGAGTCTCTGGTACTGGAATGACAATTAATACACAACCAATTGTGAAAGAAGAGAAATATTGTTGTTATTTTGTCTAAGGTATCTCTATAACATAAATATGAGGATAAACAGTGCACACACATCTCGACCTGTTTAAGACACACTTTTATAAATTTGAATGGGTTGTGTTCGTTTCAAACTTGCGATATAAAAAGCTATAACATAATTTTGAAAACTGAGTTGCGTCTAAGATTATGCAATAGCGAACAACTTCAGTGCCTTCAGCGCTTTGATTATCATATTGAATTAAACAGCCCCATGCTCTCCATGCTGAAAACGTGACGGGTTAAATATCAGCTTTTTAAGTGCGCTCTCGAGTAGAACAAATTAAGACCGCCATGACAAACATGTGCAGTAAAAAGTGTTATTTTTGTTTTTAAAATTAAATTGAATATTAATCATGCGATGATGTCACACATTTTAAGGGAATAACTGAAAAGAGATCCTGATATGTGGTAAATCTTCGTAATTGTCATTAATTCGCGTAATTGCAGAAGCGCTAAAAGCTACAAAAAATAGAATTCTGTGAAAACTAGAGCTATGTCACAGACGTGACGTATACCCCCAAATGCATTGACACAGAATATTTTGCATGCTGTCTTCACAAAGCAAGAGAAGCTAATTGATGGCGATTTTTAAGAATTAATATGCCATTATCATTTATGACCATTTTGACCTTTGAACTCTTGAATTCTTTCGCATGACACGCCGTCCTATGAATGTGAACAAAAATATATCGAAGTAATTCTTTCGCATGACACACCGTCCAATGATGAACACGTGTACCGAGTTATTTTAAAATCTCACAATGAATGATATAGTTATGGCCCAGACAAGATCATTTACGGTCATTTTGACCTTTGAACTCAAAGTGTGACCTTGGAGATATCGACGTAATTCTTTCGCGCGACACACCGTCCAATGATGGTGAACAAATGTGCCAAATGATTTTGAAATCTCACAATGAACGACATAGTTATGGCCTGGACAAGCTCATTTATGGCCATTTTTGACCTTTGAACTCAAAGTGTGATCTTGACCTCGGAGATATCGACGTAATTCTTTCGCGCGACACACCGTCCAATGATGGTGAACAAATGCGCCGAATGATTTTAAAATTTCACAATGAACGACATAGTTATTGCCCGGACAAGCTCATTTTTAGCCATTTTTGACCTTTGAACTCAAAGTGTGACCTTGACCTTGCAGATATTGACGTAATTCTTTCGCTCGACACACCATCCAATGATGATAAACAAATGTGCCAAATGATTTTAAAATCTCACAATGAAAGACAAAGTTATGGCCCGGACAAGCATTTGACATTTGAACTCCAAGCGTGGCATTGACCTTGGAGATATCGACGTACTTCTTTCGCATGACACACCGTCCCATGATGGTAAACAAATGTACCGAGTCATTTTAAAATCTAACGATAAATGACATAGTTATGATCTGGACAAACTTTCAGTTTAAAACGTGACCTCTTTTGTGACCTATATTCAAACTTGACCTAGACATCATCCAGATACAACTTGTGACCAAGTTTAGTGAAGATCGGATGAAATTTTGGGGCAGACAGACAGACAGACTGACCGACCGACAAAGTGACTCCTATATAGCCCCAATTACCAATGGTAATGGGGATATAATTAGCTGTATTTGAAAATCCTTCAGTGTATGGAGAAGTTACAGTCTGGTCCAGCCCTATTTGACAATATAGAGCTGTATTTTCAACTCTGACTGCAACTTTTAACCTTGGTCTTTCAGGTAGTTGCATGGTTGTTGCGAAAGATAGACCATATACAATGGTGAACATTTGTGCTTTCGAAATCCTACCATACATGCCAAAATTTCTATATTGAAAATGAATCGATGTTTATTTTACATCTAAGTTTAAAGTTTGATTGTAACGCTGAATACGGCAACGTGCTTGTTGTGTGCGACACACCACTTCATAAAAATGAATATTTGCATTGAATGACTTGGTAATCCTTAAATACAAGTTAAGTTACAGTCAGCAAAATTCCTCTTTTGACAATTAAGGTCTGTTTATTTTTAATGTTACCTCAATGCGTTATCTTGGCTTTAAAGGTAGCCATATAGTTGTTGACCATGAACATTTTTTCCAACCTATTATGAAATCCTTCAGTGCACGTGGAAAATCTTGTATACAGGCCTTAAACATATACGGACATACATCAATATAAACCCACCCATACCTGATGGTATTATACTTAAAGTCCACTACCATTGAGAGGTTTCCTTCTGCTTGCTGTATAATCCCTATACGACTCCAGTTGAAGGTTTTTAACAGTTCCACAACAGCAGAACCTACACGTTCCGGAGCTGTTAGTCGGTATAAACTGGGGTACCGCTCTCTATCAGCCAAGTCGGAAGATGTAGCAAGATATTCAATCTATAAATAAAACAGGAAAATGATTATCAATTAATACCATCAACATATGTAAAGAAATAAAAAATATTAAGCATCCAAGTTACATTTCCTTGCTACGCCAGGTAAAGTAAAAAAAAATTACAAAGTCGGTGCAAAATATGACAAAACACATAACATATACTGAAATTTTGACCTAACATAGTACATACTAAATATCTATGACAGCAAATGATAAATAGTATTAAATACATAATCAAATACTATTTAAAAAATCCATTTTTGATTATCATACACAAATGCGTAAAATAGGTTGAATTAATACATAACATGCAAGAACGTAGTGCACAAGTGTATGTATATATATATACTTCAGACATGTTGCAAATAAAAATATGTTAAACGTGAAGTCAAACTTATTGCCTAAATTTATCAAGTTAAAGTTAATCATTTGCACTTATTCACTTATTGCGTTGTAATTTTCGTGTCAAATGTTTCCCCCAGCGGAAGAAGCTTTCGCCAGGGTGAAAATCTCTCACCGATTATTTTTCTCTCTTTCTGAATGACTTAGAATAATATATGGTAGAGCATAATAATGTAAGTGTTAACATCTCAGATGAACACCTAGCTATGTTTTTAAAATAAATTGTTATACTGTATGCAGATGACACAGTTGTATTTCCAAACACAGAGGAAGATCTTATATCTGTATTTCATACGTTAAAAGATTATTGCACATTGTGGAAATTAGACATACATTTTGTTCAAACTAAGGTCATGGTATTTGGTGATCGATTCCGTTGAAATCGATATATTGTAGTAAACCATAATCCGATTGAAATGGTAGTTACATTTACATACCTTGGTGTTGTTGTTTAAAAAAAACACAGAAATTTCGCAACATCTAAGACCATATTGTTGAACAAGCTAGAAAATGATTATTTAGCCATGAAATATAACCATGCAAAATCGATACTTGATGAATTAAGTCATGTGTGGCTAAATCAGGATTATTTGTACTCTGGAGAATCACTTTTACTTAAGATAGAAACATGCCTTAGATACCAGTTTGTGCAAAATTGTCATAGCAATACCTTTGAATCAAACAAATAGCTCAATTATCACATATACAAAATTGAACATAAATACGAGAATTACCTTGATAGCCTACCTCAACTCCTTTTACAAACCAATTTTAGAATATGTAACAACCAACTTCCGATTGATTAACCTATGTGGTCAAATATAGAACGCTGTGATGGACTATGCATTCTATGCAACGCTCGCGAAGTTGGTGACGAATAACATTATCTTTTTTTATGAAATTTATTTTAAGAATTACGAAAAAATATACCTAAAAATATTTAAGAAACAGTAATTGACGCTTAATAAACGAACAGAAGAAACAAACACAAATGAATCTAGGCAAGTTCTTAAATGCAGTTCTGAACAGAATGCGTCAGCCATCCGGCACACAACAAGTTATTGCCTTTGTTTTGTTAATATGTTTGTTGGAAGTATGATATCACTAGATACATCTTACTATGTTCACATGCTTGTGTATGTTAGAATGTGTATATGACAAATCACATCAAAACAATTTGTGTATACCCGCAGTCTGCCCTGTATTTGTAGTATTATACCTCATATCGCATTTGTAAATAATAAACTGGTACACTGGTTTCGTAAACAAGTCGCAGGCAGTCCAACATCAGTGAGATTGTGTCGTGAAACAGGATGTAGCTACCAACAAGTAATACAAGTTAAAGTTCTTACAAACAAAACAACTCATTATGCTTTTTGACACTATGCTTGGAAAACTGCAAATAGAATGTGTGACAAGTATTAACAAACTGGAACAACAGCGGAACGAGCCGGAGAGAACCCTCATAGCACTGACATAAATTTAATGTTAATACATGCATTTTTTAATTAAAAATTGTTTTTTTTTATTTGCGTTGCAGTGCAAGTTCACTTTGTAATTACTAGTTGTTGTTTTCCTGTTGGCATATGTTCGTGTAGAGTGGAAAGCCTAGCTACTGTGTCATTAGTTTTATCTATTAAATTAGTGCATATTTTCAATGCCATACCTAAACACTCACTCTGAAGTAATTTGTTGTTCAGCTGAAAATTAAAGTCCCATTAATAATCAAAAATCAACGGAAATTTCGTTAACAATTTCGTAAAATAAAGTTACCAAATAAAAAATCAATGTTTCCTATCGCAAAAGCCAAAACTTCACCGCCAGATTTGGTATTGTAACATGGATTATTGTAGATACAAAATGCTCGTTTTTATTTGTTTGTGTCATAATAAGTTCCATTTTAATTTCGCGCGGCGAAATATATTCATACCACACACGAACACTAACATGGTACCATTTTAGTGTTTGTATGTCGCATGAATAGATATCAGTGCGGGAAATTACAATGGAATTAATTGTGACACAAACAATTAAAAACAAGCATTTTGTATCTTCAAACATCCATGTTACAAGAACACATCTGGCTTTGAAATTTTGGCTTTTGCTATAAAGAACATTGATTTTGTATTGGGTAACTTTATTGTACGAAATACTTTACGAAGTTTCCGTTGACTTTAGATTATAAATGGGGCTTTAAGAAATATACATATATATGCGACTCGATAATCTATATAAATTACGTCAACCCTGGGCGTAGCAAGTTTTGACCCAATTAGTATGAGTAAAACACAAACATTAGAGGACAACCATACGATATACACCTCTAGATCTAGTGGTTTCAGAAAACATGTTTAAATGATTTTGCTAAATGAGTCTATATAACAAATATAATCCTTGGGAAAGGCCAATTTGAATCCATGATATGGTTTATATGTAATTTACACATGTTTTATATGTAATTTACACTGAATGTTATCGTTAGAGCCATTACAAAATCATACTAACACTGCAAAAAAAATCAACCGAAAATTACATTTTTGAATAACATACAGATATTCACTCTTAAATCGATTGGTTCCTGCAGATGAATCGTATTTGGAATCAAAAGTAGAATTTTTTTAAGCAATATCGATACATATTAATAAATGTAGTAAGGTGAAATATATAATCAATTATAACAATATGAAATTGCCATCCCCTTACTGGATTCATAAAGATCATAAAAAATTGAAATAAATCACCAGAAACATTATTACAAGTGCCATTATTGTTGCCGTCATCTAGTATTATTCGATTTAATAAATACATTAAACATTGAATGCGCTCGTATTTTAATGTCCATTCGTCAATTTATAGTCTAAAATCTCGTTACAGGCAAAAGCAGTTACATAACAAATTCAGTGTAGTCTACCACACATTCTTGACTTTTGGGCTGAATGCTGTTAGAAGTCACATAAATATCTACTTTCAAAAGATTAACAAAAACACTGACGTTTTTGATGCAGTCCATACGAAAATTTGTCGGATGTTATTAATAAAAATGAATATACAAAATGTAAAAAAGCTTACGGTGACAGTACGCACGATATTTCTATATTTCTAACAGCTGTAACACAAATTAAATTTTAACTTATTTCGCTAATAGAACATACATTTGCTGTAAGCATACGCTTCTTTAAATACTAAAACCGCTTAAGTTACAAATTAAAATTAAGATTAATATGATGCTTGGACATGTTTAGATTTTTGTTAATTCGTAACCATACTTCTTGATAACTTTTTTGTTAAATTCAAGGGAATCATATTTGTAAGTATATATTTGTCAATGTGTGCATACTGTGTACCCTTTATTTCTGCTCTATTTACATATTTTAAAAAAAACACGCTTACTGTTTTATGAAAACAAACTGATATCGAAAAAGCATTATATCAGCATCTATTGTTTATATTTTGTTTATCTAATGGCGTACAGTAAACTGTAATTGCGACTGTTGAACTTGTTTTAACGTGATTTATATAGAATGAAGTTGCATAATGTATTCATGTACTATTTGTTTACTTTTTTAACGACATTCTTATGAAAAATAGTTCCAAGTCTGCAAGAGAAAAGATCATAAAGATTGCAGAGTAGTAAAACAACTAAACATGTGGGCGGGGCTAAACTGTGTTATGATATAGTGACTTGATATTTTAAAAAGTGGGCGGATTAAATATGCTTTATCGGTCAATGTCCTAATCGCTCTGTCTTTTTTTCACAAAATGTCAGACAGGTTTTATAAGATCGTTGTCATGACAGTTGGTTAATACAATGTTATGAATATTATGCTTTATTTATGTATAAGTAAACATAGATTAGAATGCAATTAGTGTTGTAACAAGTCAAGTATAGAGATTTCTTACGATATATCCTGTTCATCATAAATACCGATGCTGCCCATCTAGACTTTAGTCTTACTGTAACTAACAGTTCAGTGAAAATATGTCTATATTACAAACGTGATAATTGAAATATAGGATGCATTAGTTTTAGTAGATTCTCGATTTTAATTCACGATTTATCAGAGAAATTAATATTTTCTCGAGTGACCCAATAAATAAAATTCTTAATATATGAGTATTTCACTGACTGTTTACGCAATTATATACATTAAATATTAAGTCATATAAATTCAAAAATCCACCGAAATATACTGATTGTATTTTTATTAGCTCATCTGATTGCTCAGGTGAGCTTTTGTGATCGGTCTTTGTCCGTCGTCTGTCCGTCCGTCTTTCCACATTTGTTTGTAAACACTCTTAGAGGGCACATTTCTTGTCCGATCTTCATGAAACTTGGTCAGAAGCTTTGTCCCAATGATACCTTACTTTGTCAAAATGTTTCTCTTACTGATATGTTGGTTGAGTTCAAAAGTGGTTCCGGTCCATTGAAAAACATGGCCGCCAGTGGGCGGGGCAGTTTTCCTTATTTGGCTATAGAGAAACATTGTAAACACTCTAGAGGCGACAGTTCTTGTCCGATCTTCATGAAACTTGGTCAGAAGATTTGTTCCAATGATACCTCGATCGAGTTTGAAACTGGGTAATGCTGAGTCAAAGACTAGGTCACTAGGTCAAAACAAGAAAAAACCTTGTAAACACTGTAGAAGTCACATTTCATGCCCAATCTTCATGTAACTTTTGTCAAAATGTTTGTCTTAATGATATGTTGGTTCAGTTCAAAAGTGGTTCCGGTCCGTTGAAAAACATGGCCGCCAGTGGGCGGGGCAGTTTTCCTTATTTGACTATAGACAAACCTTGTAAACACTCTAGAAGTCATAATATTTGCCAAATCATCATGAAACTTGGTCAAAAAATTGGTTTTATTGATATCTCGGACAAACGCCACATGAAGCTTGTATTGTGTGCGTATAGGAATACTGTTGGTGATACAATACATGCTTTTTATATACATGTAGATTAATACGGACATACACAAGATAGTTATGTAATAAAAAATTTGACAATAACTATTACGGAATTCCTACCTGAACAAATTCTCTTAAAGTTTGTGCAATAATCTCTGTTACACTTGGACAGTCACCACCGATAATCACAAGTTTATATTTAGTTTTGTCGATTATGCCATTGCGAAGGGACACGGCTGTATTATCGTCGCACTGAAAAAAATGCAAGAATAATAACAGTTTTGTTCAATACGATGCGAACAGAAGAACTTTATTTTATAAAATATGTAAGTACTTGAATATAAGACACATATGTAGTTGCCTTGTATTTGCATTTAGGCATTTATTAAGTGCAAGCTCTCGAACAAGCTACTGACTAAAAACCACATAATTTAAAAGAACTTTGATTTATAGAAGTACACATTCGTCCACCCCACCACTCACACCACAGATAGTACATGTTCGGTTTACCGTAATCAAAACACATGCAGCAACCGTTAATATGCAAGACAAAATATTATTGTTGCATGCCTTTAAAACCGTCTCAGTCCACGATCTTTATGACAGCATTAAGAAAGCAAAACATTTACAAGTCATCACCATATTGGGCGCTATGTTATCTTTATAATAATACAAAAAACGCCAAATTGATAAACAAAAAAAATATTCCCACATTCTAAAATTTCTACTTCACTACAATACAACAAGACGAAAATTAAGGAGAACTACAATAGCAGCAACAAGACGACCAACAAACAACTACTACTACATGAATAGCAACAAAAATAATTAAAAAGAAACCACGAACAACAACACTAAGGACATCAAAAACACGGGAATATACCTAAAAACAAAAAAAATAAATAAAAGAAACGTGTAATAATAATAATAATAATAATAATAATAATAATAATAAGAAGAAGAAGAAGAAGAAGAAGAAGAATAAGAAGAAGAAGAAGAAGAAAAAAGAAGAAGAAGAAGAAGAAGAAGAAGAAGAAGAAGAGAAAAAGAAAGAAAAACAAGAAGAAGAATAAAAAGAAAAAGAATAAGAAGAAGAAAAATAAGAATAATAATAAGAAGAAGAAGAAGAAGAAGAAGACAAATTTAATAATAATAATAATAATAATAATAATTGAGATTGTATAATTACCCAAGAATGTTGAAGGTATTTATAAGTGAGGTTATATTCTTTTAAGAGGCCTGGGAACGCGTTGATATCTTCTAGAGCTTTCTGTTTTGCCATGTCACAGTATTTTACCTCATTCCCGTACTGTTCTGTCCATGGTTGCTGTGCAAGTAGATGTAATTCTGTAAGTGCAACACTGGACAAAACAACTTTTAATTCCGTTATGACAATTATTTCAAATAATAACTGTAAACTATATGCCATTATTTAATATGAATGATGCCACTTTATAATACTGTATGATTATAAATGAATGTTCCACGGAATATATTCAGTTCTCAGTAAGCGCGTGCTTTTCGAAGCACCGATTGCTAAATTACTAATGGTGTCATTGTATTGACAAGTTATCAAAACGTTGGATTGCAATTGGTATTTAGAGGCTTTTGTCAAATTAATTGTGAATGTTATGGCAGATAATATCTCCAGTAAATGCATGCTGCTAAATGACTTGACAATTATTTTAATTACTGACATATGCTTTCCGATACATGAAAATGTCATGGCATTTGCGTTATGCCTTGTTACATTTGCTGTGGAAGCATTTTATCTGCTATGCTTCTGACAGCTAGGTTTACAATCACTATATATATATCGTTTATTTTTGTGTGTTAATGACAACTGAATTAACATTTTCGGAATTTGTATTCATGCTTTTCCTAATGGCATTCATTGTTTTAATATGTGCTTTTGACTGTATTGCTACAGAATGTTACTAGCTTTTAATAACTTTGTGGATCTTTAATACTTCTTAAGACGATTGCTAGTGCGTTTATGATTCAGACTAAGTCTTCTATGCTGTAAACTCCACAATTATTAATATTTCAAATTGCAAAAACGGAACCAGTAATAACAAACAAAGTCGATTTATATTGTGTGAGTTAGAGAGTGGATATTGATAATTTTTATTTTTTGCAAGCTTCTCTCGGATGCCACCAGTAAGCCCAACCGACCGACCGCTGAACATGTTTCCATAATAGGTCCCGATTTTCAACGGACTCATAGTTATTAATAATTTGGGCCGTGCTCTGTGGATAAGAGGTTTAATGCATGTGCGTAAAGTGTCGTCCCAGATTAGCATGTGCAGTCCGCACAGGCTAATCAGGGCCGTCACTTTCCGCTTTTATCATATGTTGTGTTTGAAGAAAGTCTCTTCTTAGTAAAAATCCAGTTTAGGCGGAGAGTGTCGTCCTTGATTATCCTGTGCGGACTGCACTGGCTCATCTGGGTCGACACTTTACGCACATGCATTAAACCCCCTTTTCACAGAGCACGTCCAATTTATAGTGAAATGACTGTCAATATCGGACTAAAAAGCGTGATGTTACATCTTCTGTCATTACTTAAAATGTGTGCGTTTAGTTAGTTCCCTTATCCGTGGCCTGCATGGACGTTCGTACAACAGTAAGCTTCTAAAAATACGAAAGACCCCATCGTGATAAACGATATGTATCTGTAATACTATATTTGTATATTGAAGATTTTGCAGAAGCAATTAATACCATATGAACTAAAAATCTAAACGTGTGTCTAATTATAGTGTCTGCATTGATGGGAACATGTATTTATTATAAACGCGTATGTTAAGTATGTTATATGTTTTTAAAAACAAATATATGTATTATAAACATGTACAGTAAAAGTATGTTATAATTATGTTTTCAAAACAAATACTTGTATATATGTGTTTTAAAAAGAACCAGTCAGTAGACCGTTTCATTTATTACTGAAACGACACAAGTTAATTCTGACTATATAACTCCAAGATTAAAGTAACCATGCCGACATAGTAACCATGATAGAATAGTTAATTGTTCGACTTCAATTTCTTAAACTACACGTGTGTAACCAATATAGCAATATATAGCAGATGAAGGGAGATAACTATGAAGTATGTTTTGTTATCAATAAATACTGATGCCGCTTGGTAAAAGTATGAAGGAAATACAAGGCGAGTTCCTAGATCAGAAATGCAACCGAGCTTGATGACAGAAATTATTGTTTTCAGAATTTCAAAACTTCAGTATGTTCCAGATTATACTACATAATATGTTCAAGTTGGTTAACTGTATAGAACATTGGCATTCAACTTGAAGATGAGGCTAAAATATAAATGTGCGTCAATGCAAACATCTTTTTCATTTGCATTCGAACGATACTATGATTGTCATTCTTACTTTGTTTAAGGACTTAATCAACACATCGTTACCATTTGTCCCCCATGTACTAGTATTTATGATAACGATATTTACTCTAACGATATAGGAAATAATTAAATATACATAACAGTAAAGCAAGCCAAACAAGAAACAAATTTCTCGATGTGGATTTTAATTTATACATAGATTTTTGAGATAGCAAGTCCATTAGAGGAAATATAACGATTTGTGATTCCAGAGAATATGAAACAGGAGAGCGTGTTAACTGAGAATATCTGTGCAGATTAGCTTTTTATATCATTAAATAGTTATAGAATTTAAATATATTACCTATTCGTGGTCGTTACTTATCGGAGTACAAAACATATGCTATATGACCTAATATATATGCCCCAGTATATGCATTGTCTATCAATTCTGCTTGTGATTGCAAAACTACAAGGTAACTATTATATGTGTTTAGTTTTTACTGCTTATACGATTGTAGCGTGGACAAAATGACGAGAATGTTTTGTTCAGCTGTACGTCCGTGAAGTCTTGCCGTAGTCTTTAATTAACAAGTCTGGATTATAGGCCCCTAACACTACGAAGATGTGTCAGTTTTGTCCGTTCTTTGTTTAAATACTTTTATTTTGGATGCAGTAACTAAAAAATTAAAACTCAAACAAACATATATCTTTGCAGGATAGAACTTTATGTATATAATTTCACATAAGAAATATTGCAGCATTTGAAAGCATGTATCATTTAGGAGTGAGTTCCTGACTGGTAATAACTTTGAAAAATAAACACTTAGACACACATGTTTGATTGCAGTATAATTTATTTCATTAGCCCGTATCACATCGCATCAGAACATTGCGGCATATTGAACACATGTATAATTTTAGGAGAGTGTGTGTGACTGGTCAAAGAACGATCGCAATGATTCGAGTGAAGGATCTGAAAAATAAGAACTATAATTATTTGAGTCGCGTTCTGAGAAAACTGGACTTAATGCATGTGCGTAATTTGTCGTCCCAGATTAGCCTGTGCAGTCCGCACTGGCTGATCAGGGACGACAATTTCCGCTTTTATGGTATTTTTAGTTTCAAGGAAGTCCCTCCTTACCGAAAATCAAGTTTAAGCGGAAAGTGTCTTCCCTGATTAGCCTGTGTGGAGTGCACAGGCTAATATGGGAGGACACTTTACGCACATGCATTATGCCCAGTTTTCTCAGAACAAGGCTCATTTATGTTCAATATAATTCAATCAAAATCAGTAGTAATCGGGTATTCAAAAATATGTTGTCAAGAACATTACATCTGGGGATATTTTAAAGTAGTCCTCGCAATTATTGATAATGCTTTTAGATGGTTAAAAACGCATTTCTATGGTTTTATTTAATATATTAATTCGTGTTTTCTGTCACATATATATTAATATATACGTGCACATAAAATAGTGTCTACAAAAGTGTATATCGATTAATGTGTTCATGAGGAAATTGTGTCCTACGGTTCAAGGGAACCGTTTATATACGTTTCGCTATGAAAATATTATTGTAATTAGTTTGAGTTGTATACAGTCTTAATTTTCTACAAATGTATAACAATACACTTTTTACATGCGTTAATATCACCCATGTCTGAAAATGGTTCCAACATTTCCAATGGTATTGATATCGCACCCGATACCTAGCGCTATGATAATTATAAATAACCCGTGTAAGAAATATGCACCAACCATGGGTAAATATTTTGTTAACTTAATTGAAATAAACATATTATCCATATACGTGTATCACACACTTTTAGACCTTCGGCTCATTATCTTTTTATCTTGGGTTTTATTGCGTCCCGCATAGCTCTGCCATTTATTGACCTCTCATTATTCAAACATGACCTGGCAACATCAATTCTGTAATTACCATGCCAACCATAAATATTGGTAGTATCTGAATTAATTGAGTCTTGCAAACCAAAGTTCTAGATCAACGAGTTCATCCAGAAGTATTTTAAAGTATTTGGTTTGTTGCGAAATATGGCCAATGCGGTATCGATAACATATGACCAGGCAATAAGTGTATTAATTAGCGTTGTCTACGCGACTTTATGTTTCCGAATATTTCCTGCACTTTATCGGTCGTTAGTACATTGTTTATCATGTCGTTGGTGTTCTTTTTTTTAATATGTTGTGTTAAACATATATCTGGTGTGAAATAACTTTAAAACATACAAATAAGGTCGGCATCTGCATACGCGATAATAAAACGACAATGAATCGGATCGTAAAAATATATTTCTCGAAAATTGAACAGAAAACACAAACAAACAATGTAATTTGCAAAATTTTCACATATCAGCACGTCGCTTTCTTCCATTCCGTGAAGGCTATTTTCTGTACTCGTTGTTTCTGTAGCTGCTGCCACCGCCGCCACCTCCGCCACCACCCAAGCGACCTAAACCGCCACCAGCGCCACCGAAGCCGAGCACATTGATGATAACAATGAAAACGAACACTGGAATTAAAATTGAAAACATAAAGTTAAATAGCATAGATTGAAGGCAAGCACTGAGGAAGCTGTGACTGTGGGCTAAAAATATTGCAGTATTTTGTCAATTCACGGCTGGGTGATTAGAGTGTTTAATATTCAAGCAAACCATATTTTGATCATATCGATAATAATCTAATAAAAATGAGTTTATTCTTACATCATTGTTCTCACTTCATCCGTTTTAATCTCTGTCCCCTATTCATTACTTTTAACTGGGGTTCTTTTTGTGTATCCCTTCTTTAGGTTGACTACATATTTTGCCTTACTATCACTGGATAGCACGCGATAACATACTTGTAACTCATGTTACAAGATGAGCAGATATATATACAAACAATTACAGACTTTTGGCCCAACTTTTTTTGTCTTTAACGTTTTTCAAAAATCACGATTTTAGTGTACTCCGAATAAGCAATTACGTACACATATCTTCCAAATCTGTATTATACATTTTTTCTTCTCGTAAATTTTAATTAATCTAAAGTTACCTTTCTTTAGAGAATATGATCTACGCCCAATAGCTGAGTCTTACAGAAGAAATCCGAATCATTAAAATCATTTACCAATTAAATGGATCACTTCCATGCTTATACATTACAAAAATACAACAAATTTAAATCTAGAGATTTGTAATGTTCGTAAAATGTCTATACATACGGAAGATGAGGATGTCAAAAATCCCGCCGCCACCACCGGCACCGCCAAATCCACCGCCGCCATACCCGAGTTGGCTACCGCCGAATCCTCCTCCTGTGTTACCCATTGTTCGCTGAAACAGACGCAATCTTCTAGATGGGATTTCAATACATAGTAATGTTTTAGTTGGCTTAGTTTCAAATAATTGTATATTATGTTGACAACATAAATGGCGTTTTCAGTGTATACAAATGATTACATGTTGTTTTTTTGAAAATAACATGATAAACATGTTAGAACATTTTCCTATTTTACAGATATGTAGACAAGCAAAAACACGCACGATTATTTCCCTTAATCGAAAAATATTTGCAGTATATAAATATCGATTTCATATGAAAAATAATTTAGAAAACATGTGTACATACAAATATATTCGTAATAGTAAAATGTTTAATTTAAAAAAACACGATTAAAAATCGTGCCAATAGAAAATTTTCAACGTAATATAGATAATTTGTGAAACGTTACAGTTATTATCTATATATAATTAATACTTTGGTACACTACTAAGCACTTCATTTGAAATACATCCTTATGCCATGATAGCTATTTTCCTAATTGATCATTGAAAGGAATATTTGACCAGTTATTGAAATTAAAATCGTTTCTTGCTTACGTTGTCACAATTATACGTTTGTATGTTTTAGTTTTAAATTATATTAAATTGCATGACACATTCAAGATTAAACAAAACCCTACTCATATCCAATTGTAAACAAAAGCACGTAGAATTCCACAAACCAGAGTACAAGTTTTGGTCTTTCCTTGCAACAGTTTTCGACTTCGCCTTTCTCGTCTGCTTGCTTTTATTAAGGAGGTGACTCTTAGTGTTTCCGACACAAGTTAGTTAC
This sequence comes from Dreissena polymorpha, assembly GCF_020536995.1. NCBI lineage: Eukaryota > Metazoa > Mollusca > Bivalvia > Myida > Dreissenidae > Dreissena > Dreissena polymorpha. Next base: position 92,775,662 of record NC_068359.1, on the reverse strand, counting down.
GTCACTACCGCCGGATTTACATGTATACATATATTGAGTTATTTTCAATTGAAATAAATGGTTTTTCAATTTAATTAACTGACATGTTTCCTAGTTTTTCCGCCACAAGTTAGTTGCGTCACTACCGCCGGATTTACATGTATACATATATTGAGTTATTTTCAATTCAAATATATTTTTTTTTCAATATAATTAACTGACATGTTTCCGTAGAGTGTCTTCAGGGACGGCTATGCCGGGAGACTCAGGGGGCACATGCCCCCCCCCCCCCCCCCACCCCAAGCTGTACGGTACACTTACATTTTATATTTTAATAGAAAACGGTTACTTCGAACATAAATGTGTGACCCTAATAACTGATCAGCATGGTTTATCCAATACCATTCCCGCTTAAAAATTGTATGTATGTTTGTGCGGAGGGTGGAGTCACGTGTGCTTTAATCTGATTCCAAATCGCTTACGTGGATGCTTTGTTCCGCTTTTAAGATTATTTGCGCTAAGAGTATGCAATCTCGACAGGGTATTTGTCATTTGGGGGTACTAGATGACAGAGTATAATGGGCATCAGAAGATGAGAGTTTCGTAGTTGACACTTAGTAGATCTTTATTGGACCTTCGTCATTTCGCTTTAGGATAATAGCAGAGAGGAAGTGGAGGCGCAATGAGCAGAAATGTATGTTTAAAGTTGTTACAAATCATACCTGTATCGCGCATTTAAACCCCGCTAATCTAATTTGCAATAATATAATTATTATAAAATATATACCCCATACTTTTCTATAAAGCTAATACGATGATTTAGTAAACCTGAAATGTTAGAATCTCGGAAAAAAATAATGATTTCTTGTTATTTTACAATATCGGACAGAAATTCATCCGTGTGTTTTCTGACCCAGACAAGCTCACCAATTAAAACGTCCCTTACGATGACACGTTTTATGAGTTATTGTACAGTACGCATTTTTAAATATAGAACTCGAAATGGCTCATAATTTTGTAAACGTTTCAATGGTCTAGACCTCCTCTTAGTGGGCATGTTTTCGAAGAAAAACAAAATCGGGATTTTCTAAAGGGTAAACGAAAAAACATTTACGTTAAATTATGTTGCTTTTTTAGGAAAACATACATAGAAGCCTTTTTTAAAGAATTATATTTTGGGAACGTTTAAGAGTGTCAATACAAGTTTATTAAATTATTATTAAATCCAAAAAATATTTTTATCACATTAAGTTGTTAACGAATGCTATCAATTGTAAACAA